>NC_087063.1:51746473-51779065 GCF_963678635.1 Symsagittifera roscoffensis | reverse complement strand
GGAAAATTAAGAGTAAGATCAAAATTGGTATCAGAATAGGTTACAAGAGCCTATCGGGCAAAAACAGACTGCCTGACGAACAAGCGGTTTATTTTATCCATAATTTTTTTATGAGAAGGCCAGACCGGACCTGAAATCATCAAGTGCGAGCGACGAGTCTCGAGCAGACCTGCTATTAATTTAGCTTTAGAAATTGTTTAACAAATTAGAAATAAAATTAGTTTATTTCTACGTGTCAATATGTCAAAAAAGTCATAAAACGATAAAAAACAATCCGCATCGTAAAGCAATAACAAGCAAAAACGACGACGACAATTGACAAATAAACTATTTGAACAGTAAATCCTGATACTAATAGATAAGCAGAGTTAAATTGAACCGTAAATTTGAATAAACATATGTATGAAAAAATCAATATATCAGTGGTCTAACGGCAAAATAACTACCAATTAGAAGTCAATTTATACACATCTACCTCTAAACCTTGAATCTGCAGTAACTTTTCATCTTTAATTCATCTATAAAAACAAAACAGAAAACTAGTCTTTTTTAAATATTATTAGACATTAGCGTTCATTGAAGTTTCTCTTCTAGTCCTCTGATTTTTTTATCTAAAAGGTACAAAAAAAGTTATTGACTAACATAACTCCATAAGATATCTTACTAGAAATAAAATTTCGTTCTTTTAGAAAATAATTTCACCTAACTAACAAGATCAGTAAGGCCTCTTCTTTGATCTTTAACCTTAAAAATTTTATTCAATTCTTTTCAAAATCCGGATCATCAAAGCTTTCCTTGGATTTATTAAAAACTTTATTCATTCCTGTAGAAAATCCAGATCCTCAAGGCTTTTCTTGGACTTTTAACCTTAAAAGTTTTATTCAATCAATTACAAAATCCAGATTATCAAAGCTTTCCTTGGATCTTTAAACCTAAAAACGTTATTCACTTCTTTTCAAAAATCAGATCATCAAGGCGTTTCTTGGATCTTTAAACTTAAAAACGTTTTCAGTTTTTTCAAAGTCTGGTAACTTTAAAAAACTAATCAATTTTTTTAAAGTTCCCAATCACCAGAACTTTCCTTACTTACTTACTTAACTTACTTACTTAGGCCTTTTTACCCTTGGTGGGGCAAAGGCCATCAACAACTACCATCCATGGTCCTCGATCCTGGGCGATTTGCGCCAGTTTCCTCTAGGTGTGACCTGTCTGCTTGCCTCCAGATCCCTTCTCCATGTGTTCTTCGGTCTCCTTCGTTTTCTTTTTCCTGGGGATTCCATCTCAGGGCCTGCCCGAGTCGAGATTTTTCACCTAATTTGAAGCAAGATTTGAGCGGTTTGAGCGGTTTTTTTAGACAATTACGCTCAAAATCTTGCTTCAAAATGAGCGGTTTGAGCGGTTTTTGAACGGTTTATCTAAAAAAACCGCTCAAAAACCGCGCAAGTTTTGAACGGTTTTGAGCGGTTTATCTAAAAAAACCGCTCAAAAACCGCGCAAGATTTGAAATGGCAACTCTTGGTCGCGAGAGTCTGGACATACCAAATATGAGTCGCGATGTTTTGGTCGCGCCACATCTGCTTCGGTCGCGATAGTCGCAACGGATCATCATGATCGCAAATGTCTGGAAATGCCATGTTTTGGTCGCCAAAGCCTGGACATGCCTAATTTTGGTCTGGAAAGTCTGGACATGCCAAAATTTTGTCGCGAAAGTATGGACATGAGTCTGGGACCTCGACCCGGGAAGACCGCTCAAAAACCGCTCAAAAAATGCTCAAATCTTGCTTGAAAAACCGATCAAAAATCACCGCAAGAAATGAGCGGTTTTTGAGCGGTTTTTTAAGCAAGATTTGAGAGGTTTGAGCGGTTTTTCCAAAAATACCGCCCAAACCGCCCAAACCGCTCAAACCGCTCAAATCCTGCTGGAAAACGGCTCAAACTGCTCAAATCTTGAGCGGTTTTTGAGGGGGATCTCGACCCGGGTGGCGGGTAATGTTAGATGTTGGTTTTCGCAATGTGTGGCTGATTCAACCCCATCTTCTTTTCCTGATCTCTTCCTCCACTGGCACTTGGTTCGTTCTTTCCCAAAGATCCGCGTTGTTTATGGTATCCGGCCAGTGGATCTCAAGGATTCTTCTCAGACAGGAGTTGATGAACGTTTGTACCCTCTTGATGGTGGTTTTTGCTGTTCGCCATGTTTCCGCTCTGTACAGCAGGACGGATTTAATGTTCGAGTTGAAAAGGCGGATTTTGGTGCGCGTTGTGATGAGGTGTGATCTCTAGATGTTCTTGAGGGTGATGAAGGATGATCTTGCTTTTCCGATGCGGGTTTTCACGTCTGCGTCAGTTCCTCCCTGTTCGTTCACTACGCTGACCAGATATGTGAATGTCTCGACTTCTTCCAGGTTGTTTTCACCTAGCTTTACTGACTCAGTGCTAGTAGAGTTGGTCTTCAGGATCTGGTCTTGTGGGGGGAGGGGGATTTGCAGGCATACTTGAGAAGCGTAACATCTTCTCAAAGAGCGGTAACAACATGTCGGCTGTGGACTCTGCGTCCGGCTTGAGGGCTTCTGGTGGAATTCCGTCTGGGTCTGCTGCCTTTCCGTTCCTAATCCTTTTAATGGCGCGTGTTATTTCATCCTTTGTTGTTTCTTTCCTTTTTCGTCGCCGCAGACCTCAATGTTAGTCTCTGCCTCTGCGATGTTCGGGGTTTCTCTGGTGCTGGTATGTTGAGGAATTCCTCGAAGTGTTCTGCTCATCTTCCTAGCTGTTCTTCCGTATCTGTGATGGTCTGTCCTTGCTTGTTCTTCAATGGTCGTTCCGCTTTACTGTACTTGCCAGCGAGATTCTTGGTCGTGTCGTAGAGCTCTTTTATGTTTCCGTTGATTGCCGCTTGTTCTCCTTCCTCTGCCAGGCTCTCGATGTAGTCACGCTTATCTTTCTTCACGCTCCCTTCACATCCTTGTGTGCTTGTGTGTACTCTGCGTGAGCGCCGCGTTGCTTGCTCCTTTCCGGGAGGAGTTGACTAATTCCGTCTTGTCTCTTCTCACTTGAATCTTCTGAAATTTGTCTACCGAGATCCAGTCCTTATGTTTTTGTTTATTTGGTCCGAGTGTTTCTTTGCAGATTTCCGTGATGGCATCTTTTGTTCCATACCAGATGTCATGTGCATCTGAGTCTTCTATTATCATCTCTTGTAATACCTGGAATCTATTCTTCAAGGTCCGTGTGAAGGGTGCATGGGTCTGCTGGTCCTTCAGTAGGCTAAGGTTGTGCTTCACTCTGCCTGCTGGCTTTGTGTCAGTTCTCTCCAGTCTCATTACAGACTCCCGATACGTTCTCGTGGTGGCACCACGTCAGCAAAGAGTAGTTAAGCACTTGCAACAAGAAGTTTCCTTTATAAACAAAAACAAATACTGAAAAATCGTTTTCAAAGAACGCAACGCACTTTCAGAATTAGATACTACAAATTTACTTTTTTCCAACTCCTTTAAAACCCAATAAAATTAGAACAAACAAAAATGCAGAATGCAGTGAAGCCACAAGACAAATTGAACGTTTACTTTAACAACAATACCATTTCACAAAAAAGTACTGTAGAATGCGACGAAAACTTTGAGGATAACGCTATCCTACTATTTGTCAAAAACCAAGATAGTGATCCATCGCAAGTTTAAGAAAGAGTTTGTCACAAAATCATAAGCAACCTACTTTGCAAATACCATAGTCAATTTAAACATGAAAATCTAGACGTAAGGATAAAAAAGCAGATACTTGACAAAAACCTGCCAAATCTGAGCAAAAACTTGTTACCGCCAGATCTAACTAATCTTTTTTCAACGCATAAAGAACAAACATTTGACAGAGAGGTAACTTTTTCAAAAAATTCACAGAAAGCATTTAAAATATACAACAATTTCGATACAAGCAAACTCAATTTTCACGCTTGATGTTTCTGCAAAAAATTATAATAATGTTTCCATATTAGCTTCAACTGAAATATTTTATGTATCAGCACAACAAACAATCCGAAAAGCAAGTACAAGAAAAAAAATCAATTTCAAAATTTTTAGATACAATCCGGGAAATCATCAATGACACTGACATATCCGCTATAGTAAAACATCATCTTCAAAGATTTTTAGCATGATTCATAATTGATCATTTTGAACATAATATAGATCTCATTGAAAACTTCCAGAAAACATTTCCACATAAGCTGAGATGATGATACAATCCTAGCAGATCAATCAAACTGTGTTTCGGAGCCTAAATGGTATCATGACTTTTCATTGCTATACCAATCGCGTTATCAAGTTCTGCAATTCAAGCAATTTCAGTTTTTGAAGATTACCTAAGAATCATCCCTTTAACAACAGATACAACATCATAAAATTTTTATGCAGTATTATATCATAAAATTTGTAATCAGAACAGAAAATACCAGTTTAAACTCAACATTCAAACATGCAAGAGATAATTTAAACGGAACAAAAACACTTAACCAATAAGCTTTTCGGATGCCATAACATTTTACAAATGAAGGAATAGTTACCAGAATACCAGGAACAACACAACACTGTATCTCACGAATACACCCCACAATAACAACACCACATAATACAAATAGTAGACTGCTCCATCAATCAATTGTAAAAATCAACAACTAAACCAGATCTCCTTGGTAAATATTCACAATTGAACAACCAAATATACAGACCTATAACAAAACAACCTATTTGTAAAAGAAACGACCAAACAAGGCATTATTTTTCAAATCATAACTAAGACTTTGTCCCAAAAAAAATAAAATTAGTTATTCCTAGAAAAACAAGCCCAAAGAAAAAACTCACAAATCCAAATCATAACTATTACCAACAGCAAACTAAAAACACGTTTTCACAATAAATCAGTTTTCACGACATAAAAACATTAAAGCAAATCTTTCTGAAATTCATTCAATCTTTCATTAAAATGAATTTTTTGGGCAAAGAAGTCAAAACCATTACATGGAAGCTGAAGAATATTTTCGTTAATAGCAACAATCAACACATGAATTTAAACACACGCATGATAAATGGACTGACCAGGAGAAACCATATATTTAAGCCAAACGTAGACACACAAAAAACTGAACAACGAAGACCAAAATTACCAGTAAAACCCATTCCCACAATTTAAAGCAAAGTATTTTAACACAAAATCCAATAGCTATTCAAAGTTACCCACGAGATGCGATGAAAAATGAAATTTCATTGCCTTAATACATACAGCAACACGAAATCAGTAAGCGCCAGCCCGCAAATTTCACTTAAACACCAAAACAGCAGAGTCTCTACAAATGACAATGAACCCATTCATTTTGGGTAAGCCATCAGTTACAGCAAATAAGTATTTGAAGGTTTTCCCAAGAACAGATCCAAACACTCTGTTGAAAGTTACTTGAATGCAGTATCAGCAAACCTAATGTTTTTTATTGACCCAGAACCTGCAACCACACTTCTTCATCAAAACTGAAAACATAAACGTACATCATTAAAACTAACCACAAGCGACGGCGGAGCGGGAAAATGGTTTCAAGTTTTACCAATAGAAATCAATTTCGATTGGAATTATTTTACAAAAGATTGTTTCGAAAAAATCCGATGCCGAAAGTAGGAAACAACATCGAAGAGTTTTATGTAAGGAAATCGCAGATTACCAAACCAAACAAAAAACAACTAGCTTTAAAAGTAGAATCATGGGTAGGAAAAGCTTACTCTTTATTTACACCTGAGTACAAAACACATAATGACAGAGGTTCAGTGATGACGATAACAACGCAACTACGGAAAAGAGCCTCACAGCACGTCAGTAAAAGATCATCACATCAGTTTGCAAAAAAGATATTGGCTTCACGAATATTGTAGACAATTTGCAACAAGCAGAAATTGCAATGAAAATAGAGCAAACAGAAATTTAATAGAAACAATTCTAAACAAAAACATCAAAAACGTACGACACAAGGGTTATAGAATAAAAATCGTTAAAAACTTAAGGAGTAACAGTTTTTTTTTCATTATTGCAATTAACAAATGGAGTTTGCATCAATCCTTCACCCTAACACTTATGCGAAAAATTTTTTCACAGCGAAAAAATTTCGTTTATAGGCAAAAAATACTCAAAAAAGTGGAATTTTAGAATCAGATACAAAAAAAAACTCAGATTGCAACAGATATCCAATAACAACGCATCAGACAAAAAATTCAGACGGAAGACATTTAGTTACTCCGAAACGATATAATTCGTAAACGAAGAAAATATACCTACAGTGACAAACCAGTCCAAACAGGTTATTGGAATGAACCCATAAGACATATTGAACAATATACAATAACAGTAAAACCACTTCATAAAACTGATTCAAGAATACGACGATGGTTTTGTAGATGACTCTATCCTACCTTTTTGTCATACGCCAAGATAATGATCCATGACAAGGAAAATTAGATTTTCGTCACATTCTCATAAGAAATTTGTTTTACAAACACTAAAGTCCATGCAAAAAATGATTTCCTGAAATGCAATTCAAAAGACAGATACTTGACCACTATTTACCCAACCTACGCAACATAAGCTCACAATATGGGATATTCACAATTAAAATTTCATCACGAAAAATAGTTGATAGTACTCCATCAAATAATCACATTCGCAAACAGATGACATAGAAATAAGTGTTTCGAATATTTTCATAGAATACATCAAAAATGAACAACATAAAATTTTATTACGAGCGAACTCAGAGATTATAAATGAAGTTCTTGCAATTATCTATGATTCATTTTTCATCCTAAATTCAAATTAAACGTTTTATGCATAGCATCACCACCACAAACAAGACAACATGCAAAAGTAAGAAGATATTTATTATTTTTCAAAAACTCTAGATACAATCCAAAAAAAAAACCGTAACAGCACCATAATAAAACTTGATTTTCAGAGAACTTCAGCATGTTTCATAACTGATTGCTTTGTGAAACCATTTGAGCAGATCAATCACATTTTCTTTGGGAACTTGAATGGTATCACGATACATTTAATGATGTATCAAACATAATTTCAAGTTCAATCTTTCGAACAGTTTCACATCACGATGATTATTCAAGAATCATCACATTAACGGCAGATACATCGCCATTAAATCAAAACAAAAATTTTCAAAGCAGAACAGTTAATACCAGTTGAAACACAACTTTTATAGGTGCTAGAGATGATTAAAACGGCACATAATCACTAAATCAACGAAATTTTCAAATTTTGTCAAACTTTACAAATGAAGAAATTGTTACAGCAAGGCCAATAACAACACAACAAAGTATTTCACCGATACAATTACAACACCACATACTTAACACACCTAGCTCCAACAATCGAATTTACAACCAACAGCTGAACCAATTCTTTTTGGTAAACAATCAAAAAATAGACATCTGATCAAACAACGTATCTTAAATAAAAAAACCAAAGAAGAAAGCTTTTTTCAAACCATAATTAAGACTTCGCAAATTGTGATATCAATAATCCTTTAACAGATCAAGCTCAAACAACAGCTTCACAATTCGTAGTTCTTACTTTTTATCTACAACAACCTAAGAACACAAACCCACAATCACTCAGCTCTCACAATAAAAAGAACATTCAAGCAGATCAATCTGAAAGTTTTCTATTTTTAATCAAATTACTACTGTAAAATCAAATTACTACTGAAAATTGTCAACCCGAAGCCGTGAAAAACAAAATACCATTACTATATCATTTAAAACAACATCAAATCAGTAGGTAACAGCTTATTTCATTCATATACAAAAAACTGCAGAATCATTATAAATTGAAGTGAATCCGTACATTTTGGGTAATCATCAAAGTTATCAAATAAACCCCTAAAAATTTTCCCGGAACAGACCTGAATACTCTGTTGGAAGCTATCTTAACCCAATAACAGCAAATCTGAATAAAGGCCCACAACCTGCAAACACACCTCTTCATCAAAACTGGATTGGTAATTGTCCAGCATTAGTACAAACGGCGCAGCTCAAAATGTTTTTAAGTTTCACCAAAAGAATTGATATCCTATTGGTATTGCTTAACTCAGGATTTTTTAAAATATAAGATGCCGAAAAAAATTGCAACATTAAAAAGATTTAAGTAATGAAATCCGCAGACCAATCAACAAAACAACTAGCAGTAAGAGTAGAAAAATTGGTACAAAAAGCAAACTTTTTAAATGAAATTGATTACGGAACAAAAAAAGGACCTCTGTTTACAGATGACTTAACGCCGCCATTACGGAAAATAGCCATCGTTAAAAGAGCATCAAATCTATAAAAATTTGTAAGAATTTGTTGTTTTTATGTAATTTGATTGTAGACAAACTAGAAGAAGCAGAAATCTCACTGGAATTAGAAGAAACAGAAAATTTACAGTAACAATATGTTTCAAACGTTCAAACAACTATATCACATTAAATACAAGAAAATCCATGTGCAATTAAATTAGACAATACGGACACACCATCGCTGAATGTCAACTAAAAACAAGATCAATCAAATCGACCAATAAAACAGAATGAACCAAATAATGATTTTTACCAGTGCATGAAAAAAAAGATCAAAAACTACCTAATAGAAATATTAAAATATATATATTTTAGAGGAAAACCGCTACCATCAACTCTTACTATTAATGATCACAACCGCTAGACAAAAAAATTCTCCACGAAGTTTCTCAAACAGAAGAAACTCAAGCTTTTCAAACAAAAATATATATAGCCGTTCCAATAGCCGCAATAATCATTATAGAAACAATCACAAATTATTGTTTTAGAAACTAATAAAACAATCGCAATAGACATTTTTCAATTGAATTTTATCAAAAATCTCAATTGAAAAAAGGAAGACTACGAACAGTAGTTATAAATTACCAGGAGATTTTCCTATTTATAGAAAAGGAAAAAGTTATAAGGTTAAACATCTCAAAAGTTCTCAAAAAAAACCACATCAAAATCACGATTAACAAAAGTCAAATGGACCAGACCAAAGTCACAAGAGTAAGAAACCCAAACATCAACGACAAATTAACCATCTAGAGAACAACGCTAAGACAATCTGTAATCCCCACGGATTGAAACCAATAAAACCCCAAACTTACATTCAAAACACTTTTTTGTAATAGCTGAGATAATAATTGCGTTACCAAAAGAGCACTAATGATTAGGCTGTTAAAGACTGGAAGTTAAAACGAAAATTTCATTCAATGTAAGAAGGAATATAAAAAAGATTAACCAGATAGAAACGCCAATGAACTCGAGAAAAACAAAATACTGATGGAACAAATTTCCCCAACAAATAAGATCTTACAACAAAAACAATAAATTTTTCAAAAAACTTTAGTAATAGAGCAATTCAACAAATGATACGAAATTGCACAAGACAAACAGAAGGAAATTATTTTGATAATACCACAATTTTACAAAAACCAAACGAGTCGAATAATTTTCGACCCCAACCTAGAAATAGTTTTTTTCATTGACTCAGGTGCAGAATCAAACATCAAAAAAACAAATACACGTGAAATAAATCAATTATTAAATCCATCAGGGACACTTTAAGATACAAACTAACAACAGCACAACCTACAAATTTTCAAGTTTATCAAAAAATAAAACTTCAATTACAGTCAAATAAAACACTCGAACAACTAAAGTTCTAATTAAACATAATAAGGGTACTTTTCACGCTACAATTACAAAAACATTTGAAATCATTAATTGGATATTTTATACTTTCCCAATACAACAATAATCAAAACACACAAAAAAAACCTGTGAATCAAATATGACATTATATCTTTTACAGAAAAAGCATACACAGTAAATAATACAGGAAACATATTCCATGTCTGCCAATCCACTTTTTAAAAGAAGAATTGTTTGTAAACTACATTATCAATGACACAAAACGAAATATATATTACTTTATGAAACCACAAAATTTTAAAACCACATATCAGACTTCAAAGTTCACACCAGGACAACCAATTTTTTTTCTTGTTTAATATTCAGCAATAGTTACTAAATCAAGACGAATTTGAACAAATTGCAAAATTATTTTTAAAATATTCCATTGTAATTGCCACATAAAAATTTGATTTTAAAAATTATTCCTCCGTTCATCATCCAGTAAAACCAGACACAATTCTTATGAACCAAAGCGCAAATGATACATTTACAAGAGAAAGTCAGTAGATTTCTAGATATTATTTAAATAACAGGAAATAACTTCAACAGTAAATAAAGAACAACAAACAAAAGACCTTACATTGATGAACTCAGTTATCATTATAGTAAAAAACAGAATCATTAATGATTATAATCGCCGCTCAACACTTAATTTCACTCATTGATGAACCAAATGCAATTGGCCAAATAAAACGATCCAAGTTAATCTCACCAAGATTAATGGACAGTACTATACCAGTGCTGACATAAAAAATTCATATAACCATTGCTTTTAGATGAGAACTCACGACAATCAAAACAAATTGTTTTTAGAAAACAACAAAACGATTTCACAAATTGCTTACTGGAATATCCATCGGACCATCAGCTTTCTGGTCATTTATGATAATGTTGTTTGGACCACTATTTTGAAGCAAAGGAAGCAAAAGACCACTATTTTAAATTATATCTATACAATGTTTCATTCAATCACTGGCAAAACAGAAATATAAAAGCAGCCCAGATATGCAAAACTTTTCCTAACACGAGCAAAAAATTTAGGGACACTTAATAGAAGGACAAACAATTGTAACATTCGCCCGGAAGTTACATATCGACGGAAAATAAAGCTAGGTTCTAAGACGACTGGCCAACGTCTAAACAGAGCTCTACATGCTTTTCACCGTCTCTACCAAGCCAGTACTTTCGGTGGTATTTCTAACATCTGGTCGACATAAAACGTTACTGCATTCGGCTTCGGCCAAAACACTCAAAATAACTAGATTACATGCAGAAATAGTAAGCTCAGTATCCCCAGACCACGAGGTCACTCCTAAAATCAGGGCTACTACTACTTATTGAATTATTATTGTTTTTGTTCAGTAGATAAAAATCATCATCTCCATCGAAGATGGATCAACCCTTTCCCCCAACTCCTAGCTTCTCATATTAGCAAAATAAATTCAGATGTTAATTAAATTCAATTCAGGACATAATAGGGAAGCTAAAAGTTTATATAAGTTAATAAAAGTTCCAGTCCCGAGACCCCTCCGGATTAACGAATCCGGGGTAATAAGGCTCTTATCTTCCTTCCGGAAGGCTGTCTTCCACCCTTCACCGTTGCTCGCAACGGCCTTGCAACTATTGTAGCGACACAATAGTTGCAGCTCGGAGCGGTCTCTGCTACTTCTGCAATTCGTTGTTGTTTCTCAATCACAATTTTCGTTGTTAACGCTATCGCAACCAATGTTGTTGTGTTTTTCTTCCGGTTTTCTGCCAAAATGGCCGTTTCTGACGTTTCCTAGAATTGTTACGTCATCAAATCGAATTTTTAAAATTTAGGATTTTCCGCATCCTTCAGCCTTCACGATTAGTCCAATCGGTCAAATAACGCTCTTATTCCTTCAAAATCGCCAATTCGGAAGGTTCGCTGCTAAAAACTCGAATCTGCTGAATCTGCATTTTGGTCCATTCTGGTCGATTGTCACATACTCCCCGGACAGTCCGGTCAATGTCCTCAATGAACCTCGCAATGTTCGTAAAATAGGTACAGTGTCATCGAACAGAATTTGCAAAATGCACGAAATTACTTTTATCCGCGTCATATCGACTCACTGCAGAATATAAATGGCATCATACTACATCACTCCAGCCTTCAAATTTTTTCACTATTCTGCACATTGAGAATATGACCTAAGATAAAAACATCATTTCTGACTTCCAATGTCAATGCCCTGATTAAAAACTTTTTGTCCTAGATTTTTAAAAGACGTTGGTTTGCAGCACAGTCCTGCCAACCAACAAGCTAAAATTATCCTACTATGCTTCTTCCCTTTGGAAATCTTGCTTGTTATTGTCCTGAATAATAAAACTAAGAAACTCTGTGGTTAGAAAGAACAATGAAACAATCTCCCTCTTCAAGAGAATACCCAAGCCTTTCATATCACCACAAAGTGATCAGTTCTCCTAGTTGATTAAAAACAGTCATGCAGGCTGGAATATTTAATAATACTCTTTACTCAAGCCTTTCTAAATAAATAGTAAGTAAGTGTCTCTAAAGCCACTTAACTAAGATCAAAATGCAAATTTATAAATGCAACAAATTCAAAACTCAACCAAATGCTTCAGTTTTCAATTACAACTTGGTTGCTTGGTTTCTCACTTGAGTTTTTATCACACACATAAAACAATTCTGAGTTTCAACTTCTTCTTCATCACTCCTTTGTTTTCTTCTTTTTTCGTCGTTTAGAAATTCTAAAACTTCTAAATTCTTCTAATTTTCCTTCTTTTTGCATCTTGTTCTTTCGACCATTCGTCAATGTTCCATCTCTTCCTCCTGTGATACTGACTCTGCACTTTCAGTTTCTGTGTCTTGCAACACATCATTAGCTATTCTGACGCTGTTGGAAGCAGTCCTCCAACACTCCTGCTCTTCTACCCTCTGTTTGCAACAAGGTAGGGGATCCACGTTAGATTCTCTGTTCCTGCAGTTTCTGTGTCTTGCAACACATCATTAGCTATTCTGACGCTGTTGGAAGCAGTCCTCCAACACTCCTGCTCTTCTACCCTCTGTTTGCAACAAGGTAGGGGATCCACGTTAGATTCTCTGTTCCTCTGTTGTGGAGACACAACGTCACATTTCTCTCAAAATCTTCCTCCAACATCTCTGCCTTCTCCTTTCCACTACGTTCACTTGTCCTGGAAATTCTTTTCACAGCAGTGGTCACTGCATTCCGATGAGTCACGAGAGCTTGCTTGAAAGCTCCTGCTCCAATGTCCAGCTGATATTCACTGTACACTCTGCCGTGCTTCGACATATGCTTCTTAGCATATTCGTACAACCATGCAGTCATGTTAGCTCTGAACCATGGCATCAATCATTTTCTTGCCCATATCTTCTTCACTTCCATCGGAATGTTTAGAATCTTGCACATTGTCTCAAAAAGATCTAAATCTTTCAGACAATCCAATTTCCGCAACTGTTCTCTCGTCGGTGCCTCCTGTCTATTGTTTTCTTTCACATGAGCTTCCAGCCATCGTATCGCCATCATAAATCCCACTATCACTATTGTTATGGGCTGTGATGAGTCTGGTAAACCCATGGAGAGCAGCTCTCCAGAGTCCCAGATCAACACCAGATTACTACGCTTGGGATACCACCAAGTCTGCAGCAAGCAGTGGCAGGGAAACTCGTCATGTGTCAACATGATGCTCCTCCAATTGCGTTTTCCCGAAGCTTCCAGTAATGGTTCCACTTCCATCATCACTCGGTGGACTTCATCATCCTCGTCTACTGTATTGTTATCTGTAACAGTTGATCCTCTCTGTTTTGTCTCTCAAAGTCACTGAAGTTCCCACTCACGTATCCCATGAACTTCCTTCCCAGTATCGATTCCAACTCCTCCTTTGTTCTCTCTGGAACTGCTGAGAACATCTTACATAGCAACTCGTAAGATTTTTTGGACATTCTTGTCAGTCTCACACACTTTGGCACTGAGAAGGCTTGATCCACGATCGTTCTCGTACTCTTTACATCCACAGCTACAAAATGCACCGGGTATCTGCTCTTGCACATTGGAGCCAATGTCAAGCCCACCAAATATCGTGCTCTTGATGGTCTACAAAAAGTCTCACTGTGTCTGATGTTCATTTCCGCCTCGATCGCTTCCCTCCATTTTCCTATGTGTTTCTGCTCGGTTTGCAGAACTGCTGGGAATACTTCTACACTGATGACAGTGACCATCTCATGTCTCTGTTCTAGATTCAATAGTGACTCTAAAGAACTACACATGATATAGAATCCTAGTGCAGTCACTAGATTCACCTCGGTTCCTCCATGGCAATCTGCGATCAGTTCCGTTTCCGTTCTTGCTTTCATCACGATATTCCCAAACAATACCGTCAATTGCTTGTGTTGTCTCTCTAGGGTCTTCACACAGTCCAGACCTCCACAAACGTGATCTTCCAGTCCACGGACTTCCGCCAGACAGCTACCAGGTTTGACCCAGTCTTCTGGTTCCCAGCCAAGCAACTCCACTTTATCTTCCCCGTTGCTCCTAGAGGCCGTTATCATCACATTATATATGATGTTCAGGTCACGCAGGTTACAGTCTGCATTCAGCTCCCTCTGCACGTCTTGTGCCGCCCGTAATATCGAGTCAGCGTTGGGACTAGGACACCATGATGGCCTCATCAATTCCCACACTACCATCAAGCTCGTTCTCAGTAATTCATCTGAGAATCCCAACCCAAACTCCACTCTTTTGTCGGATTTTGGTACTGAAGGTGCAGTCACCTCTTCTTCCAAGACCAGTCCCAATTTGATCTGAAGATTGGTAGCGCTCTTAATCGTTACAATTCTCGACGTCCAGAATCTTAGCAACACTGCCTGCTCATAATCGAAGAAGCAATCGCGTATGTTTTCACTCAGGAAAGGGTTGTACGCTATCCCTATGATTCCGGATACGTAGCTGTACGACTTCTTCTTGATCGGTCCACAGTATTCACTGGATTTCGGCAGTGCCCCCATAGATTTTTTAGTGAGTCTCAGCTCCTTGTTTGAAAATCTCCTGATTTCGTCTATCTTTCTCATGGGCTCTAACTCCTCGGGTTCTTTCATATTCACCCTCATAGGTTTGCTTTGCTGCATATCCAGCAGTGCTAGCAAGAGTAAGGCTTTCGCTCGCTCATCGCCCTCCCTCAGCATCTTGACACAGGTATTCAATGCAGGTACTGAAAACTGCTCTATCATGAATCGAATGAAACAGAGAGCGTCTCTCCGATTCGCACACGCTACTGCTGCTCCCTCTTGGATTATCAGATCCCTCAGGTTCGTCATAGGGAAAACCTTCTCTTCTTTTGACCTCTTCCTTTCTTCTGAATCATATTCTTCGCGAGTCAGTCCCATCATGCACCAGGCAAACCTCAGTTGTAACTCGGTTCTAACGTAAGGTACTGCTATGAGAGCGTGTATTCTTGGCGCAGTCCTCATTTCCTCTTCGAAGTACTTCAACACCACTGCTTTCCATGGAAGACTCACCAACTGCTCCATCGTTTCTGCCTGTATCGCAGACGACGCTAAATACCCGTACGCTTTCTGTTTGATGGTGGTGCCTTGCAACATTGTCTCCAGATAACCCTCCATGGCACTCTTGACTTCCAGAGCCATCAAATACCCTCTAGCCGAGTTTCGGTACTCCAACATCTCCATGTATCCACCAGCGGGTTCATCTATTGACACAGTCTCCGACACTGTCAATCGGTTATATTCCATTGGTACTAGTTGTCCTGCGACACTTCCCTTTCCGTGGTTCATGGGAGATGGTTTAAAGTCTTTCATCGAGCTTTCTCCACATTGGCTAAGTATTTCCATTTCTAAGGTTGCTCCAGTCAGAGTGCGGTCACTCTTTTTGGATTTGTAACCTGTTGACTTTATTCCCGCCATGAGAATGGGTGGCACCATCGCTAGATCAGTCAGCATTTTATCCGTGCCAGGCAATTGATAATCACCTTGTCCCAAATCCATGACCTCTTCGACTCGTTTCCTTTTTGCTGAATTGCTTTGACAGCTTTTATCGATATCTCCGAATCCACCTTCGTCTTTCCTACTCTCCTCGGCATCACTCTGCTGCCTAACTTCTTTTTCATCTCGTTGATCTTATCAATCACCAATTTCGATCGCATCGTTCCTTTCCTGGTTCTTGACAGATACACCACCTCTCCTTTATCGTCCTGCGGTGTCATCTTGATGGGAGAGTTCGCTTCACTTTCATCAGTGGCTGAGTCAATCAACAACTCACTCATCTACCTTCACACTCATCAAGTTTATCATGGACTTCCCGCATCAACAGTCGGTTGAGACCTGTTTTCAAAATGGACTGGGTCCCATAGCTTTGAACTACTGTCCAGACTTCTTCCATGAACGCCACTCTGTCCAATCTACATCCCGTCCTATTCTCATGGTCGCGGTGATGTACTTCCCACTCTTCTTCGGGCAACGTTCCCAAGAAAGGTTCTCTGGCTGAACCCTCCATTCTTCTTCTTCGAGGTGATTCCATGAGGATTCTTTGTTCGTTATTTCTTGAACTGCCAGGAGAGCTGCTCTCCGGCAAATTCCGTTTCATTTCCATAAAGGCTGACGGAGGCTCCAGTGTCGAAATGCCTTCATCCGCTGGCTCATTCGTCTCCAACGTATCCGCGTTGTTCTCAAGATCACTGAAGATATTGAAATCCAGGCTGGATACTCCTCCTGTCGATGCCCTGTCGTCTTCCCCACCAGCTTGACTTGCATCTTGTTGCATGGGTTCTTCGGTTTGACGGCTTCCTCCCTGTCCGTCATCTCCTTCTGACATATCTCTCTTTGAGCTCGAGGGTCCTTGCCTATCATTGTCGGTTCCTTCCGGAAACTTCGGCATGATCAATGTACCGGCCGATCTATCTTCCTCTTCTCCATGGACCACTTTGACTTCCTCACAACCGGAGGGTGCTAGGAAGATTCTCGTCCGCAGCGTTCCTACTACCGTCAACTCCGGTTTCTCACTAGTCAGGATCAAGGAGGCCTCAGGCAGTTCTCAGGCCTCAGGCAGGATCTTCATAGGCGCTAAGCCTAATCCCGCCCATTCCTCGTCAAATCTTCCAGGCTTGGGAGTCGCGGCGTTGCTTATTCGCCTTCTCGTCGCTTGATCCGTATAGGCAAATTGTGTGTACTGTAACACGGCGGCATTTCTTCCCACAAAGTATGTATCCATCGTTGCCACGAAATTCCCTATTCTCCTTTCATTGGTTTCGAATGCTCTCAACCTAGGAGTTTGTACCACGGAGACTGCTCCGAGCAACATCCTTCTTATCAGAGGGAATTCGGGGATTTCTTCCGGCAACTTCTCGTAATCACCCCAATCCTTAGTCTCTTCTCTCACCTTGTGATATGCTGCTGTGAGACGAGGCACTCTGGTTATCTCACCATTCGTTTTATCATAGGGTCTCAGATTCCAAAGCTTCGGAAACACCTCGATGTGTCCTCTTTCTACTTCTCCCATGCGATCACGGAAGTTATCGTCAAAATTGATGACTGTCATCTCTGGCTCTGATATTTTCGCAATTAATAGGTCTTCACTCATGAGCTCCCGCAATGTGTGCTGCTCACACCAGTTCAGTACTCTACCGTCGACTGCTGATATGCGGTTCAGGTGCAGCACCGACCTCCTATACGCCTCCACCTTAACGTCAGGGAACGCAAACGTGACTGCTGGTCCATAGATCACTGTCACAAACTCCGTGGCTCCTCTGATCAATGCTAAGGGATCGGTTCTCATAGCCAAGCTCAGATCAGTTAATAGGGGCATGCCCCCCACATGTCGTCTAACATCTTCTTCTCTTTCGATAGTCTCATCTTCTCCCGTTCCAAAGCGATTTTGTTGTAAGAGGTATTGGATAAGAGTATGTCTCAGGTCTCTTATCTTATTCCACGAGTCCGTGGATTTCTTCATATCCAAATTCCTCACTCTCTCTCTCTCTCATCTGCTCTGGACAACGTGTCAATTTCATTAGTCCTCCCAAGTTTCCGTGGGTAATCGCAATCAGTGTTAGAAGCCCATCTAACCGCGGGTTCTGGATTCCTTCGGTGAGCAGCATCGCCGGTCCTTTCACAAAACTCTCTGCTCCAAACGTCACGAACAAGGCTAGTATTTCCACTATTGACACTTCAACTACTGCTTGGAGGAATTCTTTTATCAAGTAACGAGAGACTTTTGGGTAGACTTTTGCCAAGAAGGACGCGGTCCATCCGGCTCTCAACCCTTCCAGCATGCTGTCCGTCCGTTCAAAACCTTCCTGTCCCTTCACTTGCTGGGTCCAGAAGGTTTCCAGGGTAATCTGACACATTCTGTTCACAAATTCAGCGGTCTTTTCTTCAGCATTTTCCGCCAGGTTCACCTCCTTTAACAAGTAGGCATGGATCTTCGTGATCATCACAGGGCCTTGTTCAAAAGCATCTGCACCCAATGCCGCTACTCGAGGACTTAGGTGTAGCCACTGGTTGGCTTCCGGCTTGGTTCTCAAAACCATCGCCTCCAAATGAGCTCTTGGGAGTTTTTCCTTCTCGTGCTTTCACCTGTCACTTCCATTGCTCGGAACCATAAGTCGTTTGACATCGCTGTGACCACTCGATGGTCGTCGTCTATTCCCGGCTTAAGCTTGAGTTGTCGACTGAAGTTGGACAGTTCCAACCCCAGCACCTCGTCCAACACTAACATGTGCAGCGCATGGTCCTTGAATCCTCTCATCGCGTTCGAGATATCTGACCACACTGCAGGTAGTTCAGCCCTGAGTGGCCTCAGGTTCTCCATCTCTATCATGCGATTTGGTGCTGATATGATCACATCATATTTTCTTTCCGAAATCAAGGTCACAATCGCATACACGAATTTTAGTCCATCCGGGAGATATGCATACCCCGGAGACAACGCGAATACTACTCTCGGTGTCACCTTGGTGAACGACCCCTCCCTCATCGCATCCAGCACTTCACCCATCGACTCAAGGATATCTTTTATCGCTGGCCACACAGCATTCTCTGCCGTTGTAGGATCTCTGAGTCTGCTCAGAAAACCTCTACTGTGTAGATGGTCATTGATGCCGGCAAACACGATCGTAATTGGGTTCATGTCCGTCTGTCTTTGTACCCCTATAGCCAGAAATACCGATTGCACAGTAGGTCCAGATCGACCGCTGCCAACATTATGACGTCCGGCCAAAACAGAGACTTGGAAGTATACACGAACTCTGAATTCGCTACTATCATGATCTTGGCCTTCCTCATTTCTGCTTTGTCATAGGCGGCGAAGATGGTCTCATCTTTCTTTATCGCTTTCAATCCGCCGTATCTTTGGACATCACCATCTCTTGACCCACTAGTTTCGGGTATATTCTTTCCTTCACATGGTCTGGGGGTGAGCTCACTTGCCTTAGCATCTTCACATGTTGTCCAATCGGCGCTCTCGTCGTCAGAAATCTTCCTGGTCTTTCTTCCCGATTCCCCTCATCATGATTCAATCTTACATCCTGCAATAGTCTCGCGTTCACTGGTCCCTTTGTGTTATTAGAGGGCAGTCCCTCTAGGTCAGCAAATCTCAAGGCCGTCGTGGAACTGAAGTTTATGCTAGCGGCTATCAACCAGTCTACGCCGGTTATCGAGTACAGTCTGCTGACGGATAGCCTCGCTCCATTCAGCATCCTCCTTGCATCTTCGATGAAGCTCACCCTCTGGAGATCCAGCTTCATTAGTTCGTCTTTGTATACATGCCAGGGAGATGGTATGGGTCTTGACCACATCAACGAGCCTCTGTCCGGGCGTCTCTCCTCTCGACTGGTACTTGTCGTCTCCGATCTCGTGTCCGATCTAGACGTGCTGGCTGTCTCTTCGATTGGGTTGACAGGTCCTGTTCTTCTCCTAGGATGGATGGTCCTCCTCATCGGCGCTTCTCCCAATCGATCCTGAACGTCTGTCCTTTGACCTGGTTCGCTAGTAGTTCCACAATTGACACTTCCACTACTGCTTGGAGGAATTCTTTAACCAAGTAATGATAGACTTTTGGGTAGACTTTTGCCAAGAAGAACGCGGTCCATCCGGCTCCCAACCCTTTCAGCATGCTGTCCGTCCGATCAAAGCCTTCCTGTCCCTTCACTTGCTGGGTCTAGAAGGTTTCCAGGGTAATCTGACACATTCTGTTTACAAATTCAGCGGTCTTTTCTTCAGCATTTTCCGCCAGGTTCACCTCCTTAAACAAGTAGGCATGGATCTTCGTGATCATCACAGGGCCTTGCTCAAAAGCATCTGCACCCAATGCCGCTACTTGAGGACTTAGGTGTAGCCACTGGTTGGCTTCCGGCTTGGTTCTCAAAACCATCGCCTCCAAATGAGCTCTAGTCTCTTGGGAGTTTTTCCTTCTCGTGCCTTCACCTGTCACTTCCATTGCTCGCAACCATAAGTCGTTTGACATCGCTGTGACCACTCGATGGTCGTCGTCTATTCCCGGCTTAAGCTTGATTTGTTGAATGAAATTGGACAGTTCCAACCCCAGCACCTCGTCCAACACTAACATGTGCAGCGCATGGTCCTTGAATCCTCTCATCGCGTTCGAGATATCTGACCACACTGCAGGTAGTTCAGCCCTGAGTGGCCTCAAGTTCTCCATCTCTATCATGCGATTTGGGGCTGATATGATCACATCATATTTTCTTTCCGAAAGCAAGGTCACAATCGCATACACGAAATTTAGTCCATCCGGGAGATATGCATACCCCGGAGACAACGCGAATACTACTCTCGGTGTCACCCTGGTGAACGTCCCCTCCTTTATTGCATCCAGCACTTCACCCATCGACTCAAGGATATCTTTTATCACTGGCCACACAGCATTCTCTGCCGTTGTAGGATCTCTGAGTCTGCTCAGAAAACCTCTACTGTGTAGATGGTCATTGATGCCAGCAAACACGATCGTAATTGGGTTCATGTCCGTCTGTCTTTGTACCCCTATATCCAGAAATACCGATTGCACAGTAGGTCCAGATCGACCGCTGCCAACATTATGACGTCCGGCCAAAACAGAGACTTGGAAGTATACACGAACTCTGAATTCGCTACTATCATGATCTTGGCCTTCCTCATTTCTGCTTTGTCATAGGCGGCGAAGATGGTCTCATCTTTCTTTATCGCTTTCAATCCGCCGTATCTTTGGACATCACCATCTTGACCCACTAGTTTCGGGTATATTCTTTCCTTCACATGACCTGGGGGTGAGCTCACTTGCCTTAGCATCTTCACATGTTGTTCAATCGGCGCTCTCGTCGTCAGAAATCTTCCTGGTCTCTCTTCCCGATTCCCCTCATCATGATTCAATCTTACATCCTGCAATGTTCTCGCGTTCACTGGTCCCATTGTGTTATTAGAGGGCAGTCTCTATAGGTCAGAAAATCTCAAGGCCGTCGTGGAACTGAAGTTTATGCTAGCGGCTATCAACCAGTCTACGCCGGTTATCGAGCACAGTCTGCTGACGGATAGCCTGGCTCCATTCAGCATCCTCCTTGCATCTTCGATGAAGCTCACCCTCTGGAGATCCAGCTTCGTTAGTTCGTCTTTGTATACATGCCAGGGAGATGGTATGGGTCTTGACCACATCAACGAGCCTCTGCCCGGGCGTCTCTCCTCTCGACTGGTACTTGTCGTCTCCGATCTCGTGTCCGATCTAGACGTGCTGGCTGTCTCTTCGATTGGGTTGACAGGTCATGTTCTTCTCCTAGGATGGATGGTCCTCCTCATCGGCGCTTCTCCCAATCAATCCTGAACGTCTGTCCTTTGACCTGGTTCGCTGGAGCTCTGTTGTCTATAATTCGTGACGGCCGGGACCGTCCCCAAGCGTGTTTCCAGGCTAGGAGGCACAAAGGTGGTAATCACCGTTTCGCTCGATGCTCCTTCTTCTTCCCTCAGCACTCCAGTGTCAAAGAGTTCTACCTCCAACTCATCCAACCGCTCTTGGAAGACTCGATTCAACCAAGCCTGTCCTTCTATACTAACGAAGTGGATGCCGTCCGTGGTCAGTCTGGCCTGATCCATAGCTCTCAACTCATGTTCGATGTCCATGAGGATCTTTCTTCCGGCATTCCGACTTGCGAGATTCCTCAAGATGTTATTCCACCTGACGACTCCTTCGTTGTGCCTTCTTCCTGATGCTGTCAAGCTCCTCGTGTTCATTTGCACAGTACAAACGGTCAGTACCGCGCAATTGAATTTCTGCCAGAGGGTAGTAAACAAGCACACCATCATTGATTCCCATAGTGCTTCCTCCTCATCCGAACTTCTCGAGATGTTGTTCGTTCCAATCTGGATCATCACACTGGGGATCCTCCCTGGATTCATTTGTTCCACCATCCGGTATAACTGGGCTATGGTCGCTCCTCCGAATGCCATCACTGTGGTGACCCAAGAGGTCCTCAAATTCGATAGTACTCTGACCAAGCTGTCTCCCAGTATCAGATGTGATGTCCCCAGTGGCGGTTGTTGCAGGTTCACTGCCGGGTTCCAGGTCGCTCGATTGAAGCAAGCTCTCGGATCTGTCTCCGGAACTCCCGTGAAGTTATATCTCAATTGATTCTTCTTTTGTATGTCTATTACACGTGACACTTTCTTCGCTGGCATCTTCTGTATTCTTCTTTCTGGGGCCTTAGAGCTCCCCATTAGTGGCGTCACGTCGCTAATTCCCTGTCTGATCACGGTCTGGAAGAGTCGTACTCTGCCCGTGTCGTCGATCGTTCCATAGGGTGCAGTCACCCCAGAACCTGGCGCATTCTTGTTGGCGACCAGTCGTCCAGCTGTCTCCATCAGCTTCCTCGCCGTTTGTTCCACGACGGGATCACCCAAGGTGTCACTAGGGTCCGGGATTGTCACTCGATCTGTCGCTGTCGGGAGCCGTGTCTCCGTTGTCTGACTCATTTCTCGAGGCGTCAAGAGCTCCATCGGGGACTGCCCACGAGGAATACTCCTTGCAGGTATCACTTTCTCCACGGCCGTTGTCAACGCCATCCGCTCTTTGTAATCCCGCCTCAAGCGCTCTATCTCTTCACCCTGCTTTTTGCTGCAGTCCTCGAACAATCTTTTCCACATGTCCCTATCTTCCTCCGTACTGAGCACGGTTTTGGTCATCTCGTCCAGCTCCCTTTTCGTTCTTTCCAGTTCATCCTTTATCCCATCCAGATCTTGCATGTTTTGGTTCGTCTGAATCTTCTGTTCTACTTTCGCCCTCTTCGGTGGCACAGCTGCTCTCAGTGGTGAACCAGACGAGGCAGCCTCGCTGTTCATCTCCTGATGCATTTTCGTCAGCCCAGGTTTGGGCTTGGAGGGCATAGGCATTTCACCTGGTTGGTAAGTCCTAGAACTTCCCAATCCAGGCTCATTCGCCAAGTCACTCCCTGAGAGAGCCCCGTTTCTCCACCTCATCACTCTCATGTTTGGGCGGTCTAGTACTCCCCTCTCTCCATATGCTGCCATCAACAGGACTTCCGTGGGGCGGTCCCCACGGTTGTCATGCCCCAAGATGTTGATCAGGGTGGTCAGCAACATGACTACCTCTGGGTCCTCCAGAGCAAAGTCTCGATCCATTAGCCGACGATGGATCGCATCTATCATCGGTCCTACATATGCCTCTGCCAGGTCCATCATTTCATCCAAGTTGAAATTATCCATTCTGTTCTTCAAGTTCGATTCGATTTGATTCAAAGGTTTGACTCAAGTGAGTAATTAAATGATCAATCAGGATCTAGAAAAGAGGTCACGAATATCACACATGTCAGTTTCGCCTCAAAATTCATTTAAAAACAGTCAGATAAAAAGATTCTGTTCCTAAAATTTATTAAAATCAATCGGTCTCTAAAATTTTGGAATTCGACCTAAGATTGGACAGTCCAAACTTTGGATCTATTCCTAAGATTGTCATTCAGTTGTTCATGGTCACTAACCCCTTCTTACCCACGATCTTAATAACATAACACATAACATAACATAACACATATATCACACTTATCACACACTACACACAACTTAGTCTTTAGCCTAACACCCTCCCGGACGTCACTCAGCCTATACTTAAGTATTATTTGTTATGTAAATATACTTGTATATTTGTGTCAGAGAATATCACGTGTACAAGCGCGTACAATTCCCGAGGATGCAGTCGTCCTCTGTTCGGGTCGTACACTGGAAGCGAAAACTCCTTCACGTCCATTTCCACGAGGAAGTCCCTCAACCTCGTCAAGGACAAGACTAGGTTATCTGGGTCCACGTGCTGCTTCTCCGTCGCCCTCGTTACCAAGAAGCATAGATATTTTCCCGGTATCTGTGACGCCGCCGGAGGTAAGGCTGCTACGCCCCCTACTCCTGGTCGTTGCTTCCAAAGGAATTCCACGTTTTTGTATTCTCTCTTAAAATCTGCCGATAACGCTGTCCTAAAACTCATATCTGCTGTGATTGCTATCGTACATGTTCTATTTGTGAGTATAAAATCACTGTCTGTTAGTATTATGTTACTTGAATATTCATTTGGTAAGTTTAAATATGATTCAACCACCCTCCCTATGTCAGGTTTCTTAGGTTCTTCGCCTGTTTCTGCTTCCAAGTATCCTGTTTCTCTTGCTACTCTTATTTTTTTATTATCAAGTTTTCAGTGTGGGTAAGTCCTACCCCCACTCCCCGGACAAAAATATCCATCGACGTCCCCGTCGATCGCATGCCGGGTATCTAGTCGAGGTTAGAAGCTGGAATGAGTAGTTGTCCTTCGTGGTCAGCCCAGGAAGGATCGTCTCGTTCGGTCTTGATGTAGTTCATGCTTTCATGATCTACTTCTTGAATCGTGCCAATGGTCTCCTCTGGTACCGACGTTATTTCGTTCAGCCATTCTAAGACAGGCAGGTTTGTCAAGTCTTGTTCATATGACTGCTGTTGCTCGTCGTCGAATTCTACTTCGGGTTTCGACCGGTCGTTGACCCACTCATCGTCGTGATCATCGACTATGTCAATGTCTTGTGACACAGTTATTTCTTCTAGACCCACTACTTCTTCCATTATCTTCTTCAGATCTATCCTATCCACTACAAAGTCGTCACCGTAAGAGTTATACTTTTTCCTTCGTCTTGTCCCATCATTCTGACGAGTCTGCATCGTGAACGGAAGATCCGGTTCCAAATTCTGGGAACCTCTATCTGTTCGGGATCCTGCCAAACCTCCTCTGCGTAGGGTAAGGTTTCATCGTCCTCTTCGATCACCTCATTTGGATCCAGGTCCAGCGGTGTATTCGTTCCTTCCTCCACGACTTCGTTCCCATCGTTCTTCTCCCTGGTGCCCTTCTCGTTTACCTCACAAGCAGGGTCCATCATTAGATAATCCCCTTCTTCCCTGTCTGCAGGTATACACCAGTCCTCTGTCGATGGATTGTGTGGCTTCATGTTCTCGTAGTGGGCGGCTCGGCCAGTACTCAGTCTATAAAAGCGTCCCTCTTGGTGCACTTATGTAATCATGAAGGGTCCCCTCCACTTTTTTAGGAGCTTTTTTGTTCCTTCTAGTGGTATAACGTTTTGAAATACCCATACGTAGTCTCCCACCGAGTAAGCTTTTGCACCAGCTGCTTTCTTGTCGAATCTTTTCATCTGCCTTGCCTGTGCTTGCTGGGTATTTCGTCTACACAAATTGTTCAACTCCTGATGGCGTCTGATCACATCCCTCACGTAAACCTGTGGAGACGTTTTCTTTCCCTCATATTCTGGGTAGAAAAAGGTTAAGGGTAAAGACTTTTTGTGTCCAGTTAGCATCATGTGTGGACTGACTCCGGTGGTGGAGTGTTGCGTGCTATTATAGGCTCCCATCACCTGTGGAAGGTACCTGTCCCAATCGGTCATGTACCTGGAACAATATACCCTCAGCATCGACACTAACGTTCTATTCTTTCCACTAAGCCATTCGTCTGAGGGTGGTATGTCGTGGAGTGAGCTTGAGCAACATGTGAGCGTCACATAAGCTCTTTCGTAAGCTCTCCTACGAAAGCTGTTCCATTATCTGATTGAAACGTCATCGGACAACCATGTCTCGCTATCCACGTATTGATCAGGTGGTCGCATGTCTCTTCCGCCGAGGCAGTTATGCAGGGCACGGTCTCTGCATACTTCGTGAAATGATCTATCATGACCAACACCTGATTATAACCACTGTCTGTCATGCATATCTTTTGGTGATCTATCTGCACCACCTCGTTGAATACAGAAGACTCGATCGATCGTAAAGAAAATCGCAACTTCCTTGGATCCTTGACCTGTTGGCATGAGAGACATGCTGTTACCCATTTCTCGCATGCCCTTTTCATTCCAGGCCACTCAAAGCGCTTCAGGATCCTCTGATATACTTTATCGATCCCCTGATGGCCCATCTGATCATGCGACCTGAATAATAGCTCTGTCTGATAGAGTTGCGGTAACACTATCGCGTTATACTTGTATAGGACTCTGTCTTCTTCTCTTCTCTTACAAGCCACAATCCCGTCCTTGTTCAAATATAACCTCCCTTCCTTCTGCATGAAGTACTGTCTTAGGATACGATAGCTGTCTTCCTCGAGGTCCCCTTTATCCGGAGAACCATTCTCGATCCACCTTTTCAGGTTGCTTGTCATGCGATCAATTCTCTGCGCCCTGAGAAGATCCGAGAGTCTGTATCTCGCCTTCAAGTACGTCTTCATGACCCTCATCTGACTATTCAGCTCATTGGGCTGGTGTGTGTCTTCTTCCATCTTAACGCACCAAATCTTCGCCAGAGGCTGTGATTCTTGCTTGAACGGCTGAAGATCAGTCCTGACTACCTCTTTTTGTGGCAGCAGACTTATCGAACGTTTCGATACAGCTATTGTCTCCAAATCTTCCGCTGCGTTGTCAAAGACTCTTTCGCTTGGTATAAGGTAGCGATCACTGTCAGGATCCTGGTACACCTCTCTGTCCAGATCTCTTGCCCGAGTTTCCACTAGTAGTGTGTGGATCGCTAGTTCGGACAGTTCTGATCCCGGGCTTGAGTTCCTGTCTGAATAGGTGTCAATTCCTGAGTTTTGGGAATTGTCATCTGTTGAAGAGTTTGTGATGGAGTCTGCACGCTCCTCCAGATCATGTCTGGGCCTTCTTCGCATCCATCTGAACTCCCCGGACAAAACCTTGTTTCCAGGTCCTGTTTCTCATCAGGAATTTCTTCATCTATATCAGACTCCCCGGACAAACTTTCTTGTCCCGGGTGTTGATCTTGTGCTCGCTGGTTCTTCTCATCATTCGTCTCCCCGGACAAACAATCTTGCAGCAGGTTTTGTTCTACCTTCTCACCTTTTTTATCCTGGTTCACAAAGGTGACGGTTTTCCTTCGCGTACTGCTCCCCTGTTCTTTCGGTCCATAAGAAGTACTGGGTAAAATCTCGTGTGGTATTGAGGATACTAGTTGCTGAACTATTGTCCTACAATCCCTCTCGTTCTCTTCGTGTTGTCGTCTGGACGGCATTATCTTCACCTTCTTCCTAAATGATAGCGATGCCACTGCTGCTGTCCTTTCGGGGTCATCTCTGGTCACTTCTCTTTCTAACAATCCACCCAGCATTCGCATCACTTGCGGTGTGACCTGCACCGTTTTATCCAATAATGAGAGGCTGTTTATGTTCATGCGAGAGAATTCTTGTTGGACCAGGTTTGAGCGCAGCAACAGATCCAAGGGGACCGGGTCCTCCTTGGATATGATCTCTATCTCGTCTGCTTTCTCTACAGGTAACTCAGGATGCCCTGGAATCGGATGTCCAGACTTATCCAACCATCTCATTAATGGAAGCGCTTCATAAGTTTCTTTGTCCAGAAACGAGAATCCCTCCTTTATTTCTGCCTGATTGGCTTGCTTCTGCTCCAATCTTTCATAGAACTCAGTTTTCTTGCTGAGGCTATCAGCATTCTGGTGTTTGTCACGCATCCTGTGCTCGATTATCATGTGGTAGCCATCCAATCTCACTATCCATCTACCAATGTAACTCTGATCCATCGAGTAGGTCTTAACCAGGATAACGCTCTGTTGTCCACGCGTAACTTGAGGGGAGCGCTACCCAAGTATGCGCGGTATTTTTCCACAAGTGTGACTACTGCAAAAATTTCTGCTTTTGGTGCGCCATATTTCATTCTGTGTGTCACTGAAGAACTTGCTGCCGTATGCAATGGGACGGAGAACCGTTCTTCCATTCCATTTTTGCTCCTGATGCAATGTTCCTGAGATGGCTACAACTGATGCGTCTGTGTCAAGAACATACATGCCCTTTTCTGTAGGCATGCCTAGCACTGGCGCTTCGCACAGTTCCCGCTTTATGTTCTCGAAGGCAACTTGTGCTTCATCGTTCCATTCGAACTTTTTCCCTTTGTTGCATATCAGCTTCTGCATCGGATACACCTTGTCCGCATATCCTTTTATGAACTCCCGGTAGTAGTTGGCAAACCCTAGGAAGCTCAGGAGCTGTGTGTCTGTTCTGGGAGCCTTCCATGTCAACACTGCTTCTACTGCTTCCGGGTCTGGCCTCACACCATGCCCACCATTCTTCCCAGGTACTTAATCGAATCCCTAAGGATTTCACATTTTGATGGTTTGCATTTCAAGCCTGCTCTTTTCATACATCCAAAGACCTCATCGAGCCGATCAATATGGTCTTCCAGTGTTGGTGTCGCTATGACTACGTCTTCCACGTAACACATCACGAGATTTCCGTACTTCTTGGTCACTCTGGTCAAAGCCTGAGCCATCAGTCTTTGAAAAGTGGCCGTTGCATTGCACAAGCCGAAGGGCATCCTCTTCCGCTGGTACAATCCCAATTCGCACGCGAATCCGATTTTCGCTTTATCCTTCTTCCGCAGAGGGACCAGCCAGAAGGCAGAACCCAAGTCCAATGTGGTGAAGAACTTGGCATCACCAAGCTTAGAGAGGCTCTCGTCTATTCGCGGTATCGGGTACGCATCTTTTATCGTTACCGCGTTCAAATAGCGAAAGTCGCAACAAAATCTTAGCTGCCCCCCTTTCTTTTTCGCCATACCACCCCGCAAGCCCACGGCGATTTCGAGGGTTCTATCATGTCGTATTCGAGCAGCATTTCAATTTCCGCTCGGCACGCTTCCGACTTGTGTGGCGTCATTCGCCTCGCGCCTTCTCTGTGCGGAATGGCACCTTCTTCCAGTTCAATTTCGTGTTCGACGAAGTTACAGCAACCGATATCCGCTTTATGTTTTGAAAATACATCTGCGTTCCGATTTAAAACGTCCCGCAATTTTTCGAAATCTCCCTCACCTATTTTCCCTTTTAAATGTTCTATCTCTGGCAAAACCGGTTTGTCAGATTCTAGTTCGTATGACGAGGGGCGTTCCGGAAAATTCGAGCAGCTCGATAAGCCGTCGTCCGTTTCGGATTTCATTGAAAACAATTTATGAATAGATTTTAATTCAATAAAACCTCTTTAAAATTTTATCTTTGTTGGCATGATAAGGACAGTCTTTCACACTATGTTTCTTCAAGTTTTGTGTCTCCTCATAGTCGGTCCTCATCGGCAAAGCGTAACCAAGCTTCTTTCCACGCTGGATTGAAACCGTGGTGTCCAGTGTGTTCACTAACACACTGACACACAGTCCGTTTCGCGTTACCGAGAAGCTCCGGCCTAAAATCACCGAACTCTGACTATTGGGATTCGGTACTAAACAAACCAGTTTACTGTCGCTTAACGAATTTAAATTTCTCATTCTAAAAATTGCCACCACATCTTGCCCTGGCTGTAGTTTTACTTTTCTATCTAAAAAAATTTGCACCTTGTTTTTGTCTGTTATTATCCTATTAATTGGTTTCTTAACATACTTCCGGTCCGGGTTTCTAATCCGTATCAGACCGTTGTTCAAGTCAATCATCACGTCAAAAATCCGGACAAAATCTCTGCCCAAGATGAATTGGTCGGCGTCGTCTAAATTCTCTACTACCAGGAAGCTCATCCATAGATCTCGTCCTCCCATGTGGAGAACTGTTATCGGCGTTCTTCCGGCTACGTAAATAGCTCCTCGATTGGCGGCGGCCAGTCGGAGATTCGTCGGAATCAGATCTTCCCTCGTGAAGCCCATTCTTTCCCAAGTTTTTATTGGCATCACACTCACTACCGCTCCTGTGTCCAGAAGCCCTGTGACTCCGATTTTCGTTCCGTTGATGTCGAGCAGATGTGCGGTCATATCTGCTTCATACCCAATGTGTACTGCATCTTGTTCCATCATGGCGTCATGGCCTATCCTGCGGACTTTGAGTTCCTCCTCACCCAAATAGATCTGCCCTATCTGGTCACTGTCTGTTGTTACATAAGTCCTAGTGTAGATACTGATCCCATCCACGTTCAGCATCACTTGATACGGCCTATAGATCTCCAGGTAGCGTCCATGAAGTTTCTTTGTGCGAGGGTCACCCGTTGTTAGTAGTGCTCGCACAGCTCTCGACTCAGTGCGTGGCTCCACCTGCCTCAGATAATCTGCATATGTGTCCAAATGCATCGAAGTGAACTCGGATGGTTCACTCAGATTTCTGATTACCTGGTGTCCAGCCACTGAAATTATTGACTGTATCTTGCTTCCTTGTGGCACCATGCCGAACCTCTGCCCGGAGATCACATTAAGTTTCATGCTCAAACTGCTTGGTGCTTTGGTCTCCTCGACCTCCGTTGCCTCGAAGGTATTCAGTTGCTCCTGTAGTTTCTCATTCTCTATTTCGCGTTTCACTTTTTGTTCGATCTCTTTCGTCACCAGTTCCTGCTGCACTTTATTTAGAGCATCCCTCGCGGCTGCCCTATAATCAATCTTGAAGTCATCGGCCGCAGTCACTGGTTCCGGTTCACGTGTCTCTTCAGTTGCCGCTTGCATTTTCTTCATCGCCAGTTCTTGAGGTTTGTCTATTCTGCGTGCCTCCGCTTCACTCAACAGGCGAGCCTTGCTGGCTTTCACTCCTGATAAAGCTTCTTCATGCCTTGGATGCTTGATGTCTGCCACTGCATCCCTGAATTGCGGACAATCTGATTTAAAATGACCTTCCAAGTTGCAAAAGAAACACCTCGGGCCGAAATTCGCAATTACTCCTCTCATGAAATACTCATGGTCCAATTCTGACGCATATTCGTCCTCGAGGCTAAAGCCTATTGCTTTCATGCCTTGTTTGTAAGTTGGGCATGCTGACACATGATGGTCCGTTGAACTGCAATTGGCACAAGAGCGTCTCTTGTCCATGTCATCCCTCGGTTTGTACCAGTTGTTCCTTTGGTTTGCTGGTCCGCTGTTAAAATTGCCATAATTGTTCTTATAATAACCAGATATCGAAGGAGGTTTCAACAAAAGATATTCTTTTGACTTGAGCCTCAACTCCTCTGGTGTTGGCGCATTGGTTGATAGTGGTGTGTAATGCGTTGCCAGCATTGTCCGAAGTTCATCATTCTTCACACCATCGATGAATTTTGAGGCTACTGCCAGGTTCATCCTTCGGTTTGACTCATCCGGTTGGCTGCGTCTTCTCAGCATTTCCAAGTCATCTAGAAACATGTCTATCGTTTCATCTTCTCGTTGCCTCCGTTTCTCGAAGCGCATCATTGCTTGGTGCCCCTGCACCCCTGATCCAAAACGGTTTAACAAGATTTCGAAGATTTTTTTGGCTGTGTCACGCTGATATTGCTTCTTGGCCATGACACAGTTCAGGGCTGTCCCTTCCAAGTTACTGGTGAGCGCACTGCATTCCTGTCTTTCCGACAAGTCCTCTTCCTCGAAATGCAGTTTCATTACCTCTATCCAGGTATCAATACAGCCATCAGATTCGTCTTTATAGCATCTTGGTTTCTTAAAGACTCTTCTGAACTTCTCACTGCGTTCATTGGTTCTGGATAACCTTGTAAGGAATGTAAGGTATGTCCAAAGACCTGTTTAGGGGTTCAAAGGCTGTGGCAATTGCCGTAGCATCCCTTGAGTGTCCCGCCTGAATGTCCTCACACCTTGTCGAAGGCTCTGTATTCGGTGCATCCCTGCAATCCGAATCGCCGTGAGTGTTTCCCCCTTGGCCCACATGACTCCTCCCTGGGCTCGCATGTCTCCTGTTACCGGAATCACTTCTCCCAGTCGCATGTCTGCGTTGCGTTGGTCGTTCGTTAGAGGTCTGTCTATTCCCCGTTGAACTTGCTCTACTATTCGGGCCCCATGTTCTATTATCCCTTGTGCCATAGCCTGATGAACTGCCCCTAGCTCTAGTGGATCCATATGTCCTCCTCTTTTGGTGGTCATTGAAGTTCACCTTCGGCTCCCTGCTGGGACCTCCCGAGTTCGGTTCCCCTTCTTTTTGTCCACTCTTGCTGCCTAGTGGCCCGTACAACCTATCCATGATAGCCTGAGTTCGCCTCTCCATCATCGCGTCTATCTTTGTGTCGAGAGTCCCAAGAGACTGCTCTTGCTGAATTCTTAACTTCTTCATGTCGTCTCTTAAGCGTAACTCTCTCTGTTCCGCTTCTCTTGTCATTCGCGACAAGTTCTTCGCCATGTGCTCGTCCGTTCTTTCTTTCAAGCGTTTTTCGCTCCTACCAACTTCTTGTCTATTGCGGTTATTTTCTTCCCGCAGACTCTTTTTCAATGTGAACTGCTCTTTCTAGTTCACTCATTCTTATGGACATCTGTTCATTTTGTTCTCCTATACTGTCCACTATGTTGTTCAAGGCTTCTTCTACTGCTGCCCCGTTATCCACGGGTGGCGTCAC
>NC_087063.1:51626302-51746273 GCF_963678635.1 Symsagittifera roscoffensis | reverse complement strand
TAAAGCCGCCCCGATCCCATGACTGACAACGCACTTTACAGGAGAGGAAAAATAGTGTTTCATGAGATGAACACCCTTCCTACCCTAAGGTGGTTATCTGGAGCTGGAACGTTCCGCTAATCGCAAGTCTCACACCGATAACTTACGGGAAGCTGCCCTTTTTGTGTGCGCAAATTGCGAGGAATGCTCACTGCAGCGGTTGGTTATCCGACAGCCCGATGCGCTATTTAAATATAGAGTCCAAAGCACGTATTTGTCGAACCTATCGCCTGGGCGGAAACCTGTTTCCCTCAATGACCACGATACTATTGACGCGATTTCTCACGAACCTGTTTTGATGGAGTGCGCGCGTGGGGGATCCTATTGCTTCCTTGATTTTATTCCTTACCTTCTAACTGGCAACCGAGTAAGGTCCTGGGCCTTACAGAGGGAGCCCAAGGAGCAACAGAAAGGTCAGGCGCTCCGCCTGAGTTCTTTTTGTTACCTTTACCACGACCCCAAACAGTCGTTACTCGGTTGGGTTATTGTCGAATCGGAAATGCACATTTTGGCTGAACTACTCGGTGTGCATATCTACGAGTACCGAAGTGACCTGAACCCTCCTAAATGGAACTACGTCACCGGGCATAAGCGAGGCCGAACTGGGGCAGAAGCTATTTATGTATGGTATCGCGTACAACCCGAGGGGAGACAAAAAGGGGAGGGTCACTGCGCTCTAATCACCGGAATGTGTCCAATTACTACTTAGGTTAGCCTAGAATTTTATATTCTACAATATATATATATATATATATATATATATATATATATATATATATATATATATAAAAAAATATATATCAGATTTTGAGTTCAAAAACATGAATATAAAATTGGAACCAGTTTGACACTAGTTATTCAAAATATTATTAAGTAATAAATAAATTATTAAATATCCTTACTCAGCCTACTCGAAGTGCCGCGGATCCGAATATTCTGGATAAAACCCCATCCCATAGATGGTGTCGACAACGCTGTCGACGTAGATAGTGAATTTTGTAGTACCGAACTAGAGACTTCTATAAATCAACGACCAGAAAGTTTCAGCCACAAACTTAACTTTACTTAGCCCTTTCATAATCAATGATTAAGTTTGAAACTCTTTTTTGAGCTAAAATTTACTTTACTCTATGGGATTGGTGACGCTTTCTTACTCCTCTGGATTGATGACGCTTTTTTACTCTTCTGGACTGGTGACGCTTTTTTACTCTTCTGGATTTGTGACACTTTTTTACTCTTCTGGATTGGTGACGCTTTTTTACTCTTCTGCATTGGTGACGCTTTTTTACTCTTCTGGATTGGTGACACTTTTTTACTCTTCTGGATTGGTGACGCTTTTTTACTTTTCTGGGTTGGTGACGCTTTTTTACTCTTCTGGGTTGGTGACGCTTTTTTACTCTTCTGGATTGGTGACGCTTTTGTTACTTTTTACGCTTCTGGATTGTTGACATTTTTTTACTCTTCTGGGTTGGTGACGCGTTTTTACTCTTTTGGGTTGGTGACGCTTTTGTTACTTTTTACTCTTCTGGATTGGTGACGCTTTTTTACTCTTCTGGATTGGTGGCGCTTTTGTACTCTTCTGGATTGGTGATGCTTTTGTTACTTTTTACTCTTCTGGATTGGTGACGCTTTTTTACTCTTCTGGATTGGTGGCGCTTTTGTTACTTTTTACTCTTCTGGATTGGTGACGCTTTTTTACTCTTCTGGATTGGTGGCTCTTTTTACTCTTCTGGGTTGGTGACGCTTTTTTACTCTTCTGGGTTGGTGACGCTTTTTTACTCTTCTGGATTGGTGACGCTTTTGTTACTTTTTACTCTTCTGGATTGGTGACATTTTTTTACTCTTCTGGGTTGGTGACGCGTTTTTACTCTTCTGGATTGGTGACGCTTTTGTTACTTTTTACTCTTCTGGATTGGTGACGCTTTTTTACTCTTCTGGATTGGTGGCGCTTTTGTACTCTTCTGGATTGGTGACGCTTTTTTACTCTTCTGCATTGGTGACGCTTTTTTACTCTTCTGGATTGGTGACACTTTTTTACTCTTCTGGATTGGTGACGCTTTTTTACTTTTCTGGGTTGGTGACGCTTTTTTACTCTTCTGGGTTGGTGACGCTTTTTTACTCTTCTGGATTGGTGACGCTTTTGTTACTTTTTACTCTTCTAGATTGGTGACATTTTTTTACTCTTCTGGGTTGGTGACGCGTTTTTACTCTTCTGGATTGGTGACGCTTTTGTTACTTTTTACTCTTCTGGATTGGTGACGCTTTTTTACTCTTCTGCATTGGTGGCGCTTTTGTACTCTTCTGGATTGGTGACGCTTTTGTTACTTTTTACTCTTCTGGATTGGTGACGCTTTTTTACTCTTCTGGATTGGTGGCGCTTTTGTTACTTTTTACTCTTCTGGATTGGTGACGCTTTTTTACTCTTCTGGATTGGTGGCTCTTTTACTCTTCTAGATTGGTGACGCTTTTTTACTCTTCTGGATTGGTGACGCTTTTTTACTCTTCCGGATTGGTGACGTTTTTTTTACTCTTCTGGATTGGTGACGCTTTTTGACTCTTCTGGGTTGGTGACGCTTTTTTACTTTTCTGGATTGGTGACGCTTTTGTTAATTTTTACCCTTCTGGTTTGGTGACGCTTTTTTACTCTTCTGGATTGGTGGCGCTTTTTTATACTCTTCTGGATTGGTGACACTTTTTTACTCTTCTGGATTGGTGGCGCTTTTTTAGTCTGCTGGATTGGTGACACTTTTTTACTCTTCTGGATTGGTGGGGTTTTTTTACTCTTCTGGATTGTTGGCGCTTTTTTACTATTCTGGGTTGGTGACGCTTTTTTACTCTTCTGGATTGGTGACGCTTTTTTACTCTTCCGGAGTGGTGACACTTTTTTACTTTCTGGATTGGTGGCGCGTTTTTACTCTTCTGGATTGGTGGCGCTTTTTTACTCTTCTGGATTGGTGACGCTTTTTACTCTTCTGGGTTGGTGACGCTTTTTTACTCTTCTGGATTGGTGGCGCTTTTTTACTCTTCTGGATTGGTGGCGCTTTTTTACTCTTCTGGATTGGTGGCACTTTTTTACTCTTCTGGATTGGTGGCGCTTTTTTACTCTTCTGGGATGGTGACGTTTTTTTACTCTTCTGGATTGGTGACGCTTTATTACTTTTTACTCTTCTGGATTTGTGACGCTTTTTTACTCTTCTGGATTGGTGGCGCTTTTTTACTCTTCTGGATTGGTGACAATTTTTTACTCTTCTGGATTGGTGGCGCTTTTTTACTCTTCTGGATTGGTGACACTTTCGTTACTTTTTTCTCATCTGGATTGTTGACGCTTTTTTACTCTTCTGGATTGGTGACGCTTTTTTACTCTTCTGGATTGGTGACACTTTTTACTATTCTGGATTGGTGGCGCTTTTTAAATTTTCTGGATTGGTGGCGCTTTTTTACTCTTCTGAATTGGTGACACTTTTTTACTCTTCTGGATTGGTGACGCTTTTTTACTCTTCTGGATTGGTGACACTTTTTTACTCTTCTGGATTGGTGGCGCTTTTTTACTCCTCTGGATTGGTGACGCTTTTTTACTCTTCTTGATTGGTGACACTCCTTTACTCTTCTGGATTGGTGGCGCTTTTTAAATTTTCTGGATTGGTGGCGCTTTTTTACTCTTCTGAATTGGTGACACTTTTTTACTCTTCTGGATTGGTGACGCTTTTTTACTCTTCTGGATTGGTGACACTTTTTTACTCTTCTGGATTGGTGGCGCTTTTTTACTCTTCTGGATTGGTGGCACTTTTTTACTCTTCTGGATTGATGACGCTTTTTGTTACTCTTCTGGATTGGTGGCGCTTTTTTACTCTTCTGGATTGGTGACACTTTTTCACTCTTCTGGGTCGGTGACGCTTTTTTACTCTTCTGGATTGGTGACTCTTTTGTTACTTTTTACTCTTCTGGATCGGTGACGCTTTTTTACTCTTCTGGATTGGTGGCGCTTTTTTACTCTTCTAGATTGGTGACACTTTTTAACTCTTCTGGATTGGTGGCGCTTTTTTACTTTTCTGGTTTGGTGACGCTTTTGTAACTTTTTGTTCTTCTGGATTGGTGACGCTTTTTTACTCTTCTGGATTGGTGACGCTTTTTTTACTCTTCTGGATTGGTGACACTTTTTTACTCTTCTGGATTGTTGGCGCTTTTTTACTCTTCTGGATTAGTGGCGCTTTCTTACTCTTCTGGATTGGTGACGCTTTTTTACTCTTCTGGATTTGTGACACTTTTTTACTCTTCTGGATTGGTGACGCTTTTTGACTCTTCTGGGTTGGTGATGCTTTTGTTAATTTTTACTCTTCTGGATTGGTGACGCTTTTTTACTCTTCTGGATTGGTGACACTTTTTTACTCTTCTGGATTGGTGACGCTTTTTTACTCTTCTGGTTTGGTGACGCTTTTGTTAATTTTTACACTTCTGGATTGGTGACGCTTTTTTACTCTTCTTGATTGGTGACACTCCTTTACTCTTCTGGATTGGTGGCGCTTTTTAAATTTTCTGGATTGGTGGCGCTTTTTTACTCTTCTGAATTGGTGACACTTTTTTACTCTTCTGGATTGGTGACGCTTTTTTACTCTTCTGGATTGGTGACACTTTTTTACTCTTCTGGATTGGTGGCGCTTTTTTACTCTTCTGGATTGGTGGCACTTTTTTACTCTTCTGGATTGATGACGCTTTTTGTTACTCTTCTGGATTGGTGGCGCTTTTTTACTCTTCTGGATTGGTGACACTTTTTCACTCTTCTGGGTCGGTGACGCTTTTTTACTCTTCTGGATTGGTGACTCTTTTGTTACTTTTTACTCTTCTGGATCGGTGACGCTTTTTTACTCTTCTGGATTGGTGGCGCTTTTTTACTCTTCTAGATTGGTGACACTTTTTAACTCTTCTGGATTGGTGGCGCTTTTTTACTTTTCTGGTTTGGTGACGCTTTTGTAACTTTTTGTTCTTCTGGATTGGTGACGCTTTTTTACTCTTCTGGATTGGTGACGCTTTTTTTACTCTTCTGGATTGGTGACACTTTTTTACTCTTCTGGATTGTTGGCGCTTTTTTACTCTTCTGGATTAGTGGCGCTTTCTTACTCTTCTGGATTGGTGACGCTTTTTTACTCTTCTGGATTTGTGACACTTTTTTACTCTTCTGGATTGGTGACGCTTTTTGACTCTTCTGGGTTGGTGATGCTTTTGTTAATTTTTACTCTTCTGGATTGGTGACGCTTTTTTACTCTTCTGGATTGGTGACACTTTTTTACTCTTCTGGATTGGTGACGCTTTTTTACTCTTCTGGTTTGGTGACGCTTTTGTTAATTTTTACACTTCTGGATTGGTGACACTTTTTTTACTCTTCTGGATTGGTGACGCTTTTTAGTCTTCTGGGCTGGTGACGCTTTTGTTAATTTTTACTCTTCTGGGTTGATGACGTTTCTTTACTCTTCTGAATTTCATTTAGCTGCTGTTGTTAGCCTATCAATCCCATCAAACAAAGGAAAAAGGATACAAAAGTAAATGCACTCATAGGGACTTCACAAAATGAACTTCACAATTTTGCTCATCATTGTACCCCGTCAAAAACCTGTTGAATTTCTTGTAGCTAATATTTCAGCATAACATGAGAAGAAGTTAAGAGTCAGATGTTAGGAACCAAGCGAATCAGACTGAGATTGCTAGCATCTGCACACAAAAACTGCACACGTGATTTGATTGAAATTTATAAAAGAGAACTGATATGAGGCTAAACTTCTTTCATATACTTATAGTAATCTGCAATCTGCAATTTTGTTCCGTGAAAAGATTAGTTTTTATCATTAAAATAATGGGTTCACAAGCAGCGTTTGAAACTTGTTTTTCAAGCGAAATTTTTTTGAAGAAAATTAACCTATCTGGGTTCGTTCCTCGGTACATGTGTTCAAAATTTTGCAGATTTTATGTAGAAAAATCTTAAAACTAGAGTCGGTGGTAACCTTAATTTCAGAAACTATTGGTTGAAAAATATAACCAACAATGAAAAGTTTTCAATTGCGGTCGGTTTTCAATCTTCTGCCTCTGCCGACGCATGAGATTAATCTGCTGGGGTCTAAGGATTTGAAAACCGCTATATCCTCGAAGAAATTTTTGCCAGCAGCCCCTGGGATAATTTTGACACAATCTGGTATTTTTCAATTTGTCCTGTGATGGCAAGGCTCTAAGAGAGAATGAACGTGAGCGGATGCGAAACGTTTTTTTTTTACAAAAGCATTCACGTTTAAATGGTAGACAAATTGTTACACGTTTCAGGTCAAATAGGCAATGTCATCTATCCACGGTTAAGTTGTCTTCTGCAAACACAAAATGTTTTTCGCAAAGTCTTGAAGATAGGCGAAGTCAAATAGCTTTTCTAAACAGCTTATTTGTCTTTTCAATTGGCTATTTTACACGCGATGACATTCATTCAATGCGATCTAAACTTATCCCGGTGAGCAATTAATTTTTCTTAAATCAGTAGATTCTAGTTTTAAAATAATTTCAAAAATTTCCTCATCAGAAAAGGACTCCGCTCAACTTTTTTTTTGACTTCGTTTCCCAAAACTGCCTCACCGTTTGAACAAAAAAACCGAAGTTTCATAGCAATCTTGTCCCAGCATTGTGATTTCGAACTATGAGGATGGAACATGTACCGGATGAAATATCCATGTTTTTGTGTTCAAGAACAAGCCACATTTTTTTTTCAATCTTATTACTTTTTCAATTCTCATAGACATACCTTACAGTCATCGGCGTAAAAAAGAGTAAAAAACCAATAATAAATTGTGATTAATAATTTTTTATAATACAAAAATAAACACCACCTTAATTAGGATACAAAAATCTCAAAATTATTTTAAAAAAAGTGAATGTTTTGAAAATTTTACATAAAAATGTTGAAATTTGATTACTGAACAGAAGTTCATTTTCCTTCAGAACCATTCAAGTAAATTCGAAAATGCTTGAATTACAACTTCACAATTTTGCTCATCGTTGTTCCGCGTCAGAAAACTGTTCAGTTTCTCTTAGGTAATATTTCAGCATAACATGAGAAGAAGTGAAGAGTCAACTGTTAGAAACCAAGCGAATCAGACTGAGAATACAAGCATCTGTACACAAAAATTCGTAATTTGATTGAAATTTATAAAAAAAAGAACTGATATGAGGCTAAAAGTCTATCATATATTTATAGTAAGCTGCAATTTTGTTCCGTTAAGATTAGTTTTTATCATTAAAATACTGAGTTCACAAGCAGCGTTTGAAACTTGTGTTTCAAACAAAATTTTTTTGAAGAAAATTAACTTAACTGGGTTCCTCGGTACATGTGTTCAAACTCTTGCAGGGTTTATGTAGAAAAATCTTAGTACTAGAGTCGGTGGTACCCTTAATTTCAGAAACTATCGGTTGAAAAATATATCCATCATTGAAAAGTTTTCAATTTTGGTCAGTTTTCAATCTTCTGCCTCTGCCGACGCCGCTAATGGTCTACAAACCGAGTATGCGATTATTCTACTGGGGTCTAGATAGTTGAAAACCGTTATATCCTCGAAGAACTTTTTGCCAGCAGCCCCTGGGATAAACTTCACACCAACTGGTTTTTTCCAATTTGTCCTGTGATGGCAAGGTTCTAAGAGAGAAGGAACGTGAGCGGATGCGAAACATTGCTTTATAAAAGCATTCAAGTTTAGAGGGTATAGAATTTGTTACACGTTCAGTCCAAATAGGCAATGTCATCTATCGACGATTAAATTGTCTTCTGCAGAAACAAAATGTTCTTCACAAAGTCGGCGAAGATAGGCCAAGTCCAATAGCTTTTCTAAACAGCTTATTTGTCTGTTTATTCTGCTATTTTGCACGCGATGACATTCACTCAATGCGATCTAAACTTATCCCGGTGAGAAAATAAGATTTCCTAAATCAGTAGGTTCTAGTTTTAAATTAATTTCAAAAATGTCCTCATCAGAAAAGGACTCCGCTCAACTTTTTTTTTGACTTCGTTTCCCAAAACTGCCTCACCGTTTGAACAAAAAAACCGAAGTTTTATAGCAACCTTGTTCCAGCATTGTGCTTTCGAACTAGGAGGATGGAACATGTACCGGAGGAAATACCCATGTTTCTGTGTTCAAGAACAAGCCACATTGTTTTCAATTTTACTACTTTTTCAGTTCTCGGAGCCATACCTTACAGTCATCGGCTAATCTTTCATCATCTAAATACCAAGAAATCAATTTGGTTTCAATCATTTTACTGGCTTCTGTAATGTATCAGTAAACAAAGGGCCCACGGCTAGGGACATTGCTGGGGAGGCAATATGTTTATTTGTAGAAATCCAATCTCGGTTCCCAAACGCGTGATGAAACATAAGTTTTGCATTGACATGAATAATTTTTAAAAAAATAATTAGTCAACTTTAAATTTTTTGGTTTGAATTATTTAAGTAGAAGTAATTATTAAATAAAAGTAAACCCGAAAATCCGCAGGAAAACTTCCAAACATTTTTGTCGCTTTTTGAGAGCCTTGCCTAACGCACAAGTAGACACGATGGATGCTTCTGAGCATGTTGCCAATGGTAATTGGTTGCAAAACTCCATCTTTCTCTATGCAACCCCCTAGTTTTGATCCACAAAAGTCCTAATAATTCGAGTACTTTAATTTTTCTAAAAAAACTCAGCAGTCTGGTCGACGATTTCAACAAATTGAGCCCTAAATTTGCATTAGATTTTTTGGAAAATCTTTAAAATGTTAAAAAATAGTTTCGTAGGGTTGGTTACTGATTCAATTGGAAATTTGGTAAATGCATTGTAAACCTTTGAACAGCTATTGAATTTTTCATCTATTTAAATCACTTCTTTATGGGTGCTTAGATACTGTTTTTCTGACTTGAGAGTAAAAAAAGTTGTAATCTTTTCATCCGAAGCAGCAGGCTATTTTTCTCCTTTCTTTCCCCTAATCAATCTTGATGCTGGTTAAATTAATTCTCGGCTCGAGATCTGCTTGGGAAAACTTGTCCTTCGAAAAAGGGGCTTAGACCAGGAAACAATTTATCTCTCGCTTTTTTATAGAGTTCATAGTTGTCGGTAGTTTATCACCACTTTTCTCAGATTGTTCCAGAAAAAAACAATGGTGTTAAGAAAACACCACTCAAAAATACTGTTTTTGCCTTTGTAAAGGGGAACACGCAATTTCTTAGGAACTCTTTTGAGCTCTCAATAACTTGAAATAGCTGTTTTTGAAAATACTTGAAAATATCTGGAATAAGCGTTACCACTTAAAATTTTATGACAAAATCAAGTTTACACCTAAAAGAGATCAAAACCAATCGATCATCTGTTAATCATTTGTTACCCTACCTAAAAATCGATTGTACATTTCTTTACAAAAAACCAAGACTTTTAAGCAAAAACTGAAAAAATGTAGGCTTGCTAAATTAATTTTTATCACTTGAAACCTATAATGTGTATCCAGCTTGTCAATAATATTTGGAATTTTTCCAAATCAGTCATTTTTTTGTGAGAAGTTTTTACAAGATTCGCATATAATGGAGCCTATGCTCACAAAACCATCCCTTGATTCAGTTTTCAATTTTGGATATACTTTTTGAAATTGACATACGATTGTTTTGTACTGCGTCATAGTGCTCCGTCCTAGAAAGCAAAGCTCATCTTGTTAAATCAAAGTCATACTTATTTCCAATTTCTGTTTGTTTTAATTTCTCGAGCACCTCTTAATAGTCATGCCTTAAAGTATTAGCATTTAAACACCAAGTATTGGTTTTGGATTCAAAGATTTTACTGCCAAATGTATTGTATCAGCAAAAAAGGGCGGAGCCTCGCGATCATATTGTTGTAGTCTGACCACCGATATTGAGGATGGAATCTCGGTAAAACGTTAAATCAGTTTCGCGTGGATGCAATGAGTATATTTGTAAAACCCGAAGCGCGGTTCCAAAAATCTTGTAGTAACAAAAACAAACTTTTTAGCTGCTTGAATAAAAAAATTAAATACAGTTTTTTCAAAACCAAACTATTCAGATTTTCGATAAATTCTATCAAATTTCTAAATAATTGTGCTGCAGTTTTGGCTCCTCATTTAGTCCCACAATTCACCTGAAAACTCCTAAGCGTTGCGTGTGAGCGTGTTGAAGATGGCAACTGGTTGCAAACCTCCAACTACTCTTATGGCCCACAATTATTGCTCCCAAAAGTCCTGATAATGCGGTTACACAAACTTCCCAAAAAGCCATCAAGAATTTGATAGATGATTGCAACAAATTTAACCCTAAATTCGCGTTTGGTTTTTTTAAAGTTCTTTAAAGTTTTGGGGGATAAGCTTTAGGGGTCCGGCTATTGACCCATTTGAAAAAAAAACATAATTTTCTATTTGCTTTTTACACCATGATATCATCTAAAAAGAGCTATTGACGTTTTTATCTATTTATATTAGCTCTTTTTGGACGCTCAGATTATATTTATGTTAGTTTGGAGTCGAAAAAAAATATTTCTTCGGTACTTTCTTGAGTTCTCAATATTTTGAAATGGCTGTTTTTTAAACATACTGGCACTAAGCGTTACAAATTGATTTTTTTTTGACAAAATTTAAGATTACCACCTAGAAGAGATCAGAACCAATGGATCATCCTTCAACCATTTATTAACTTACGTTAAGAAATTCCAGAAATTCGATCGTACAGTTCAAAAACATCTCTTTAGAAAAAAAACTTGAAAGCAAAAACTGAAAAAATTAAGGCTTGCTTAGTTAGTTTTTAAAGCAAAAACTGAACTCAGTTACAAAGAGCTATCGACGTTTTCATCTGATTATATTAGCTCTTTTTGATGAAAAAAAGCTTCTTGTTGCTTAAAGTAATTTAAAATTTCGTTTCGTTCTCTTGTTTTTAGTTTATCAAGTTTAGTTTCTAGCAGAAGTTGGAGCTTAATCGAGGGGCGAGGGTGCAAGGCAAACCGCATGTTATAACAGAGATTATTGGTTTACGGTCTGCCGTGCTATATATTTATTTGGTAAAAAACTCATAATGTAACAAGATGTAAATTATAATTGATAGGGTTTCAGTGATTGCACAGGGGTTGAAGAGTGCCCGAGTCGAGATTTTTCACCTAATTTGAAGCAAGATTTGAGCAGTTTGAGCGGTTTTTTTAGACAATTACGCTCAAAATCTTGTTTCAAAATGAGCGGTTTGAGCGGTTTGTGAACGGTTTATCTAAAAAAACCACTCAAGAACCGCGCAATATTTGAACGGTTTTGAGCGGTTTATCTAAAAAAACCGCTCGAAAACAGCGCGCAAGACTTGAACGGTTTTGAGCGGTTTATCTAGAAAAACCGTTCAAAAACCGCTCAAACCGCTCATTTAGAAGCAAAATTTTGAGCGTAATTGTCTAAAAGAACCAATTTCAACTGCATCTTAGCATCACCTTACCTTTCGAGGACTTTTTGTTGGCTTTAATCGGTTTTCTTTATAAGACCGCTCAAAAACCGCTTAAGAACCGCTCAAATCTTGCTTGAAAAACCGTTAAAAAATCACCGCAAGAAATGAGCGTTTTTTGAGCGGTTTTTTAAGCAATATTTGAGCGGTTTGAGCGGTTTTTCCGAAAAAAAACCGCCCAAACCGCCCAAACCGCTCAAACTATTCAAATCTTGCTGGAAAACCGCTCAAACCGCCCATATCTTGAGCGGTTTTTAAGCGGGATCTCGACCCGGGTTACATTTGCGGGGTTTATGCGTTATGCGTAGAAATGTTTCTTTGGAAAAAATTCTGGCGGGTGTTATCTAATTGGTAAGTGTGGACGATGTAAAACGTATAAATTTCAGATTGAAAAAAATGCACTAATTTTTCTGGGTTCATGGTAAGTCAGTCATAAGAGATTTTGAAAAAAAAGATAGATTTTGTTCTTTTTTTAAAACTTCAGAACACACTAAGGTTGGATTTATATTGAGCTATTTTATTTGGTTCTCTAACTGCTCAAAACAATGCTAAAACTAGCTAAGACTATGTGGAAACCTAGCTGAAACACAGCAAAAAATTCCGACTACCGATTACTCGAAAAAAATTTCAAAAACAAACCTTATTTTGAAAATAATAACGCGCAAATCAATCAAAACAGACTTAGAATCTGTCCAAAAGGTATAATATTTAAACCCTATTTACAAATATACGTAAATATTTTTGTCCAAGAAGATATTTACTAAGTCAGCAAAATCAGTTTAAATGATGAATTTCAGAAAATTTGTGGAACCCAATTTTTTTCAAAAAATGAAAATTAAAGCTCTAATATATAACACTAACTTATACAACTCAGTATCAATTTTGAGAAAATCCAATTATTTTCTAGTTGTTCATAAATACAAACTTTTTCACAATCATCATCCTAGTTTTATATATGAGACATATTTGGCGGAAACGTTCATAATCTTTTTTTGTGTTCTATGAAAAGTTTTCAAAACTTTTTGTTTGTTTTTTCTTGAAAAGTTTTCAAAAATTGGTAGACAAGAAATTTTGCCAGAAAATGAAATTTTTTTTATTTATTCATGTGTACTAGCGTTGAATGAAACTTTTTAATGTCTAAATTGCTTCTACAGCAGAAATTTTAATTAAATTTTCTTCCTCACCTAAAAAACTTTAAGCCTTGAAGAATGGTTTATGACTAATTATGCATCTAATACCTTCCACAAGATATCTTCAGCTTGAAATTAAAAACTAGAGTAAAATTGTCAATTTTTTTTCATTATAACATTTCTAAACAACTTTCTTCGGTCTTCTAAACTTAGGAGAGTTTGGCTTAACTCATAATTTGATAGAAACAAAATATCCAATAAGTTTCACACACTTGCCTATATCTCGATCCCTATATCTTGATCCCATCGCAAGCTCGTTAAACCTCTCAAGGCATGAGATATGTCAGCCCAGGCTGCCACCAATTCCGACTTAGACATTCTCAAGCTCTTCGGTTCTAATTCTCGACTAGGAGCAGCCATCAGTATACGCAGGCCGCTGTTACCAAAAAGCACAGGTATTTGCCTGGCACCTGCGAGACAGATGGTGGGAGCGCCGACAGGTTTCCCAAACCCGGTCACTGCCTTAACGGGAAATCAACATTTGATTTTCTCTTTCGAAATCATTTCTAGCCTGGTCTTGAAGCGCATGTCCGCTGTTATGCAGATTGCGCTGGTCCTGTCTGACAATGATGATATCGCTGTCTGTGATCAAGATGTTCACCGAGTAACCGTTCTTTCTTTCAAATTTTTCCATTAGCGGCTTCCTTCCCTATAGAGGGGTTTTTTTCCTTAACGTATTTACTTGCAGATAGGTAACTCGTTGCTTGCTTTGTCCCTCCTGTTCACCTACTATTAGACCATATATCGACTCTAGAATTCTCAAGTTTGTCTGTTCTCTCATTTCTGTTTTGCAATGGTCCAGATCCATCTCCCGCTCCGGAACACTGTGATCATACTGCGAGAATGATTCGTCATTATCGATGGTCTGCCACTCTTGGTTCGGGATACAGTCACCTACTCTCACCATCTCTGCCGCTATCTCCTCCGGCTTTATTTCGTCGATCAAGAAGTCGTCTCCATATCTTTTGTATCTCATGCTGGTTTTCTTGCGTCCGCCTCTTCTTGTCGATTGTCATGTGATTGGCTTGTCTGGTTCTACCGACTCCGGCACCTCACTGTGCTCCGGCTCATGCCAATCCTCTACCGCAAAAGAACCTCCATCCAAGTGGACTTCTATCATCTCGTTGTCACCCATGTTTGAGATCTCGTTGCCATCGTTTTTCTCCCTGGTGCCCTTCTCGTTCACCTTGCATGCCGGTTGCCAAATCAGTTACTCCAGCCCCTCCATATTTTGAGGTACACACCAATACTCAGGTGACGGTACATGAGGCTTCAGATTTTCTTACTGCGCAGCTAGTCCCATGCTCAAGCGATCTTGCTGGTGTACCTCTGTTGTCATGAATGGTTCTACTCATTTCATCAATAAGTTATTGGTCGATTTTGGCGGGATGACATTCTAAAACCCATACCTATTGTCCCACCGTGTACGGCTTGGCTTGTAGTATCCTCTCGTCGTATTTTTTGCGTTGTCTCATCTGTGCTTGAGCTGCATTACGTCTACACAGATCTTTCAACTCGTATTTTCTGTTGATTGCCTCTCTCACGTAAGCCTGGGGTGAAGTCTTCTGTCCTTCGTGTTTTGGGTAGAAGAATTTCAATGGCATTGCTTCCTCGCTGCCCGTCAGCATCATGAATTGACTGATCCACGTTGTCGAGTGTTGCGAGCTGTTGTGCGCTCCCACTACTTGCGGCAATTACCCTCCCAAACTGTTATGTACCTACAGCACTATACTCTAAGCATGTTTACCAGTGTCCTTTTCTGCCTTTCCAACAGTTCTTTCATCTGTTAATTATAGGTCGTCGAATGTGCTTGAGCAATGTGGGATCTCTTTATTAACCCTTTTGTCAGATCCCCGACGAAGGCTTTCCCGTTGTCCGATTGAAATGTCATGGGTTAACCATATCTTGAGATCCTTGGCGTTATTAGGTGATCACAAATTTCCTCTGTCGACGCTGCTTGACATGGTACTGCTTCCGCCGGTTTCGTGAAACGATCTATGATTGCTAGGATCTGATTGTACCCCTTTTCCGTCATGCAGATTTTTGGTGGTCTATCTGCACAACCTCATTGGTTTTCGACCTTTCGAACGATTTTGTGGGAGCTTCAATTTTTGTTGAACCTTCACCTACAGGCATAACAAGCACGCATTGATCCATCTCTCGCAAGCCTTCCTCGTGCCAGGCCAATCAAACGGATGAAGTTTTCATTGTTGCACCTTATCTATGACCTGATGCTCCATTTGATCATGCGACCTAAACAACACCTCTGTCTGATTCATTTGCGATAGTTGGATGAGTTTGTGTTTGTGTAGTTTTTTCTCATCATCTCTTCTCTTACAGCTCACCGCCTTATAGAATTGGCTCAATAACTCTTAGCTATCTTCCTCTAGATCCATTTCCCCATTCTCCCCTGTTGCGATCCATTTGAAGAGATGGCTTGTCATTTAGTCGTTTTTGTGTGCACTAATCAGGTCAAATAGCCTGTACCTCCTCTTCAAATGCTCTTTCAGTGCGATGATTTGTCCTGGTCCTGTCATTTCCCCCGGGTTGTGGAGGTCATCTTTTAACTTAACACACACTATCTTACTCAAGATTTCGCTGGTACTCTCGGGCTTTAGATTCGTTCTTATGTTCGTATTACATGATAACTGCCCAAATGATTTCCCTGATACCGCAATCGTCTCCAGTTCTTCTCCTCCCTTTGCATCACGAGGGGTCCGAATGCATCTCTCCGTTCCGTATCTTTGCCTTCGCCAGTGTCATGCACAGGCTGTCTGGTTCGTCTTAAATTTCCAAGGAGTTTTCGTCCGCTGCTTCTCACTCCCCGGAAAATTTTTCTACTTCACTCTCTTCCAGGGGCAACAGCCACCCGGACTCCTAATCTGCTCCAAACTCTTCATCCTCCTCTTTGAATGACACCCTTTTCTTGCACAATGTGGTCTGCATTATCATCTCTTCAGGGATTCTATCGACTAACGTTCGCAGCACTTCTTTACTTTCTAGTTTTTTGCCTCGCAACTGACAATCTCTATGCGGACTTACTCTGGTTTTTCATCTTATAGTGATTTCTGGTTCATCGTTTATTTCGATCGTGCACACGGACATCTTGTCCCACCACTGTTCTCTTCTCTCAACTTCCTCTAGGTCATAACTTTTCGCTTCCAGCGTTTCTCCGACTAGTTTCCATTTTAGCAAAAATTCTAAGGCATTCCCTATTGCCTCAGAAAGATTTTTGTCTCCCGGGGCTCAGCATATAACTCTGGGTGATCCTATTTTGGTTTCCCTGAGTTGTCAAGTCATCTTGTGGGTGGCAAACTGTCAAAGGTATCTTTGTCCAATAAACAAAACTCCATCTTTTATTTCAGGCCCGTCAGCTTCCCTCTGCTCTTGTCTCTCGTAAAATTCCGTCTTCTTGCTCAAGCTGTCTGCATTCTAGTGCTGGTCTCTGGTCCTGTGCTCGGTTATCATAATGTAACCATCTAGACACACTATCCATCTGCCGACAAAACTTTGATCCAATGAGTAAGTATTCACCCAAGACAATGCTCTGTTATCCACCCGAAGCTTGAATGGCTCGTTGCCAAGATCTGCCAAGACGGTGCTGCCATTCCACTTTTCCTCTCGATGAAGTATCCCAGAAATCGCGACCACTGAGGCAGCTCTGCCTAGGACGTACTTGCCCTTCTCTGTTGACATACCCAAAACCGGAGCCTCACACAACTCTCGTTTTATTCTCTGAAAAAACTCCTCTGCAGCGTCCATGTAAGATTCTTGCCTTTATGTCTCATGAGTTGTTGCATCGGGTATATTTGTCCGCGTAGCCTTTGATGAATTCTCAATACTAGTTTGAGAAACCGAGAAAGCTCATAAACTGATGTTCGAAGTTTGGTTCAACAACTCTGTGAAGGTTCAAGCTCGGAAAAAATTTCAAGGGATTGATATCCTAGAAGATATGAGTTGAAAATTAACAAAATGCAAAAGAATTTTAGGCTAACTTTAAAAACAATGCGATGGAAATTGCAAATTGTTTCAATTGGTATCGGAGAGGTTGTGGCGGGGTTTTGAATGAAGAGACTAAAGCATATTCAAAACTTTGATTCTGAAAACTTTGCAAACATTACCCCTTAACTTACAGCTCCGGTTGAAACAGCTAATGAAAATGGTGAATTGGCTTTTTAAAGACAGAATTAAAAAACTAGATCACAACAAGTAAGTTAGATTGGGGTGTCACAAAAAAAACGACTGCCGTAAAAGAGAAAAGTAAAATAGATTACAGTCCAAGAGGTTTAACATAAAACAACAGATAGCAAGTGAAGAAAAATCAGTACCCAGAGGGTTGGTCTACTAGAATTGCGACGGGAAAATTATGAAAAAGTTTTGGGCCAAATCAATTACCACTTAAGAGAGGAACTCAAGTAGCAATTGAAAAATGAAACTAGAAAGAATCAATGCTCATAATTCAATATCGAAGAAGTCAAAGAATTGTTCGCGAGCAGAATGTGCAGCATTACCGACGCACAAAATGTGTTTCGGAACCAAAAAAAAGGAAAAACCGTTCATCTTTTGCTTGATATTTTGTGCGTGATCAGAGTACCAATTTGGTCTACAAATAATTTCGCTGCGCGCTCACATCCACCAATGTTGGACGAAATCTGGTTCGAAGTTTGGCTACATGGATTTATTTACGATCATCTATCACATCAGTGCTCATCTTTGGTTTTATTTAGATAGTTTTCACGTAGTTAAATTTCCTTCATTCTACCCTTGGTCGGCTGGAGAAAAGAAGCAGTTGGAATTAGTATTTTAAACTAAATTTTTTCCTGCTTGAAATAAATGTGATTGTCACTTTCATCCTTAATGTTAATGTATAATTATTTTAACAGGGTTTTCATATTTGAACTTGACTAATTTATTCTCTCCGATTTCTTAGTTTCCGCTTAGTTCCTTTGTCTTATAATCAAAAGCAGGGTTACTTCTTATAATTTGCGTGTATTGCTGGCAAATGCATATTTAGCACTCACAAAGCGGAAAATTCGCGCAAATCACTTAAAATGTGGAATTTGTTTGCAATTTTGTAGAATCAATTTTGTCTAATCCATCAACAATCCATCAGCACAACAATGTAGGTTACAAGGTATTTCTGCAAAAAAATCCCCAAAAGTTCGTTACCTGGATCCACTTACGATTTTAGAGCATGTTTAAAAACTTGTCCCTGGATTCCACGAGCCTACACACGCCAAGTGATGCGTGTATAAAAGAAAAGTTTGACTTCGTATACTTTTCCTCTGGAAACTCTCCAGAAGGTTGTCCTCTGCTGCCTTTTGGAGTTCATGATTTCATAGGATTACATCTCAAATGGCATAATTCCCAAATGGCATAAAAATGAAAAAAATTCCCAAATGGCGTAAGTTTCATGCAACAGTTGCAACGAAAAAATCGAGATCAATTTTTTCGTGAACAATGTGAGAAAATAAGTCAAATTGTCAATTCAAATGCTGATTGACATTTTATCTTGAAAAAGTTGAAGAATTTTTTGTCAAAAGCAAGAAGCAAAAGCTTGCGGTTATTAATAAGCTTCTTGTGGTCAATTTTTTTCATAAATTTGTTGCGTAAAATTGTTTGGTAGCAATTAAATCCAAATCTTCTTCACATGCTTTCGTTACTGACAAAATGTTAGGTTAGAAATTGATAGAAAACGTTTAAAATACAATGAAAACTTGAAATGTATGCCATTTGGGAAAAGTTTCCATTTTTAAGCCATTTGAGAATTATGCCATTTGGGAAGTTACCATTTCATAGAACCGAGGTTTGAATATTAGGTAGAAGCAACAACTTTATTAATCAATGTAGGTTCTATAATAAACTATTTTATTGTGGTTTTTATTCATGAATTAGATAATAATACGAAAAAATTCAAAGTATAATTTTGAGATATCCAGGTTTGGCTGACGGACTTTAAAACTTTTTACAGGTGCCTTCGGCGCAAATAATTACCAATTTTAATTTTAAAGGGGAAATTTGTTGAATATCATCATTGGCTAAGGGACAAAGCATCAAGACTCACTGTGATACACGACTATCATAAGTACGCCGAGCTCGGGGACTTTGGTTTTAAGTGGATTGCATAGACACTATTTTTCGTTTGTTGTTGCAATGCAAATGTAGAATATAAATACATATAAAACCAAACACAAGCTTGAATACGATTGGACCAAAATGTAAAACCATAAGCACAGTTGGCCAAGCGGACTAAGACAAAGTAAGCTAACGCCAATTATTTGTGTGACATAACAGATGACGTAGGTTCGAGTCCCCCACCTGCCCATGTATTAATATACTTAAAACGGGGGTTATCCCATTTTAACTGTTTTTTGGTTCTAATTCGGTTCAACCTTGATTAAAGCTGACCGCCAAAAAGAGCAATTTGTCTCAAGGACATTACCGACCGGTTCTTGTGGCTAGCTTGCGCCAATTTGTTTATTGGAACTGAATATTGGTTAAAATTTATGAACTTGTTTAACAGCAAAAACTCGAATGAAAATTATCAATATATCCGATAAAATCTGTATTGCCGAGAATACGAATTCATTATTGATTTTTCGGTTTTAACTTCATTCTACGGAGATTTAGCGAGCACATTTTGGCGCCCCACAAGGGACAGTTTTTTGATGTCCCTCCAGTACAACACCCTTACCTCAAAAAGTTGCCTGTTGCCCCACCTTTTTCATTGCTATGAGATTGGCAGCAGGGGAATAAAAGGACAAACAAGAGGTTTAATTATTGTCTGCAATATGGTTTTCTGGCTGTTATCTGAAGCATCCTTCAAAAGCAATTAGTTTTCTGGCAATAAACTACAGCAGGACTGCATTCTCGGGCTTTTACATTCCTGGCAGTATTATACAGCTGCAGCAGCATTCTCGGGCAATTCAATTTCTGACAGGATTCTCCAGCAGTGATCTCGGTCCACTACTGCACCTTGGACGATCGGACGCCCCTCTCCAGCAGTGTTCTCGGTCCACTACTGCACCTTGGACGATCGGACGCCCCTCTCCAGCAGTATTCTCGGTTCACTACTGCACCTTTGACAGTCGGCCCACTACAGCCCTTCTCAAGCAGTGTCCGTGGCCCACTCTAGTCCTTCAGCAGAGCTGTTGGATACGGACCCCATAAGTGATTTCGCGAAGTTGTGTACGAGTCCTAGATGGTCTGTCGCTGCAACCAAACGAGGTGATTCGAGGGTTTCTTGTAGACAACCAGCAAACCGGTGACCGCCCAATCTCCAATTAAAACTGTAAGACTCGACTAGTTTAAAACTCTCTTATTGTGCTGTAAATTTTATACGATGTCATATATGTTCAAAATTTTTCCGCAAGCTGGCCCCCGGTAATTTTTCGCAATACTCAAAATTTTTGGACAGTTCCGTTGAACTCAGATATCTTACAATCGGTACTTAGACAATTAACTCGACATTTTTCTCGATACCAAAATTTTTTGGATATATGTGAACGGAATAATAATCAGTGAAATCGGAACATAGACAAGAGGTACTAGACTAGTTTTTTGGATTGGTTTATGACTCGAACCTGCTGACCAAAATTTTCTGAAAAATTTTGTGAAAAAAGTAAAAAATTGCCAAAAAATCCTCAAAACGTTTCCAGAATTCTGCGAAACTGTGCTGTAAGATGACACCAACCTAAAGTTCAGTGGTCTGGTAGCGAAATATCAGGCAAAGTAAGTTGAGTTTTTTCATCCTCAGGTTTCTTCCGCGTGTGATGTTGGAACTTAACCAATTTGCCTGATCCCCCACCCACCATTGATGAAACTGAAAGCCAGTGCGCTTCAAATAAAACAAAGCCGTTTGAGCCCGTCCGATTATTGACTTCGTTGCGTGACAGTAAAGTTAAGTGGTCAGGTACGGTGATATTAAGTGAATTAAGTTGAATTCTTTCATCCTCAGGTTTACTCCGTGTGTGTTGTTGGAGTTCAACCGACCTACTTAATTTTCCAACCCCATTGGTACTTAAGCGTGACGAAGCCGTCGCATAGGTCCCCTAAGTGTATGGTATTCATTCTCGGAGCTAGTTCTTTGGATCACGCGCTCCGAAAACTTCCCGCTCCGTCCCAGAAGCGCGTCAAAGATACTTGCTTTACGAAGCCAGGTTTCAGTTTGAACTTTAACGCTAGGGACTCTCAGAAAACGATACAGTACTACCTTCATCACTACTTGTCGCACCGTAACGACCTCGTAATTTGGCACGACGCCATTAATAACTCGATAAGTAGGCACCGCAGTAACAATAACTGCAAGCTGAGTAGTGAGCAACTTGTCAATTTATTATTAAGGTATAGGACAAACATTTGTGCGATCGTATACTGTAGACGGAACGGAACCGAGGATTTTAGGTTCAACAGGTATTCTCGTTCTGAACGTCGTCAAAGACTTTATTTCTAAGCGTAAGGCTAAGGACCAGGTACTAATTGAGAAGTACAAAGAGCTTCACCAGCCTCCTTCCCTTGAGATAAAGACTCTCCTCCTTCTAAGGCGATATAGCGCTAATATTAACGTCCTTAAGATACGTAGGAAGCGGAACCACTTACCCCTCAAAGCTCGGAAAGCTATAAAAAATAGGCTTCAGGCAGAAGCTTTGAGACGTTAAGTTCCCCCGTCTTGTAAGCTAATGTTGATTTACTAATGCAAATTTAATTACGTACCAAAACAGTATCTCATTTTATTGATTGTTTTCTATAAGTGAGCATCCGTAGAATATTGTCAATTTGTGAAAAACATGGACGAAAAATTTCAAAGTAAGATACGCAAGTTATTCGAAACCCGTCTAAATCTAGAAAATGAGCTGCTTAAAGGTCATTCATTATTACTTGAGTACATTGAGAATAATAGTCGCACTACAAAAACTGATAATGCTGTTTACAAATGTAAAATTACGTTGGAAAAAGCTGTCGACGTCAATGAGCAATTAATTAGCTTAGCGGGAAAAACGAAAAACCCTGAAAAAATTATTGCTCAGCAAGACCTTTGGCTTCAGAAAATAACCGAAATGAACGATAAAGTAATGCACGAAGCTCAGAGTTACAAGATGAGCCTTGAACCTTCGTCATTTCCAGCAGCCGGCGTTTCAGGGAGCAAGGAATCTTTACAACAAACTAGGTCTGAGACATCCTCACGCTCGCACCAAACAAGAGATTCAGAAGCACGAGTATCTGAAAACAGGTCTAAGGTCTCTAATAAGTCTAAGAATAGTAGAAAGCTTGACTCACATAAGTCTGATAAATCTGCTTCCATTCGTCATACGTCGACTGTTCGCACTATGTCATCAAGTGAGAAACGGCCTTAGTTAGCTTTAGTAAAACGACGCCATGAGGAGCTGGAAAGGCAGTATTAAGTAACTTTAAGACTTAAAGAGCAAGAGAACCGTCTTAAGTTCGAACAAAATCAGCTGGAACTAGAGCAACTGGCTGAAAGTCATTAAAAGCAACTAATTGAAATGGAATTGAAAGCGTTTGAACTTGAGGACAGTTCATCTGAGGTTAGCGAGAAGTTAGTGGAAAGTAACTTGACAGGAGTAAGTCAACCAATTTCAAAAGTAGCAACCGATCGAACTAATGATTGGGTAGCGCGCCAGGTTTGCAGGCCTTCACTCCTGTACCCATTTCGTCACGACCGACGACTTCCGCCATCCTCGCTCATGCAATTCACACCAGTAATAGTCATAACCATGAGCACACATCATTGAGTGACCCTGGAATCCATAGTTATGGACGTCAGGCTATGCCTCAATTTGGCAGTGCAAGCCTTTTGCCATTGCAAGCTTCTGTTCCATTCCCAGTTAACAATATGCATTCTAGTGCACACGTGTTACCACCAACGTCTGCTGTTCCTTTACAGGCCATGAGTTCCCGGTTTTGGTTTTGTTTCTTTTTCGCCTGCATTTGCTGGTGGTGGCTTCTCATCTTCTGGAGTAAACCCAACGCCGGTTTTCTTTTCGGCACCTAATTGCCAATGCAGTGCCAGTCCAGACGCCACATAATCTTCCCTTTGTTCCGCATACTGTGTCACCTAATATCAACGATTACTACACAAGTGATGCAAACTTATGGCGATTGGCAGCTACATTACTGCTCAGTGTTGTAATGCTGGAAACATTTTTTCTAATGTGACAACTGTTGTCCCATCGTGTAACACCGCCGCTCCGTATACTAGTGGTGGGATTGTGTATTTTAATACTCCCCCAGTTCATCCACAACATGTTCCGCATTTTGTCAATCATACTAATACTGGTTATCAGCCAGTCAACGAAGACTACGCACCGTCTTCCGCTTATCCGAGCCAAGGTTGTTCATCGGATCGACCTCTCTCCACTCGTGAATTGGCGGAATTATTGATGCATAGTCGGAAAGATCATCTTCCTGAATGGAAGTTAGCCCAGTTTGACGGCAACCCGTTAACTTGGCACGAATGGTTTGGTCAGTTTAAGTCCACCGTTGATTCCGCTGTTCTCACCGATGATACGAAACTGACATACTTAAAAACGCTCGTCACAGGCAAAGCAAAAACCGCAATTGCGGAGTTTAGTTATAGTGGCGTTATGTACAAGGATGCACTGGCCACCTTGCAACGGAAGTTTGGGCAACCACATGCCATTGTTGGTGCGCATCTTGATAAGCTGAATACTTTTCCTCCACTTAAGATGCACAATTCGGAAAATGTCATTAGTTTCTCCTCTGCCATATCTGGCCTCGTAGCAGTTTTCAAATCATTGTCTTTCAACGATGATCTAAAGAGTGTTAACCTGTTAAACCAAGCTGTTAGTAAACTTCCGCCTAACCTCAAGGAGGCTTGGTCAATGCATACTGTTAGACATAATTGGCAGCCACCAACACTCTTAGACTTTAACAACTGGTTGAAAGAAAAGGCCGAGGGGCATGAAAGATTACGTTTACTCAACTCTAAGGCGAAAAACGATGAACCAGTTAAACCAAAAACAACCAAAGTTTTTGCAGCCAATAGCCAGGTAACTAGTAAGGCTCAGGATAAGTCTAAGTTTCCGCCGTGCGTTTTGTGTAAGGGTAGTCATGCATTGTGGAATTGTGCTGTTTTTAAGGAAAAGATTGCTACTCAGCGAGCAAAATACGTAGCTGAACAGAAATTTTTCTTCGCTTGTCTCAATGGCAATCATAGTTTCCGGTAATGTGCTAGAGCAAAAAAGTGCCCGAAGCCAGAGTGTGATAGCACACATAATGTCTTGCTCCATGGAGCCGAAAGAATATTTCCTCGGAAGGAAAATTCAAATGTCTCGAATAAGGCTGGAACAAACAAATCCAAGGAGAAAACAAACACTTCCACCCATGCCGCTGTTAGTGATGTACATGACATTGAATCTTCTAAAGGGTTGTTGCCAATTGCAACGCTCGGTGTATCCTCGGATGTAACCAGTCTCCTGACGTTGGTTCTTTGTGATAGTGCATCGACTCACTCCTGGGTGTCTTCGTCACTCGTAAACCGTCTCGGCTTAGTAGGGGAGCCCGTTAACTTGTCAATTAGTGGTTTCAGTTCAACCACCATTGTTGAGACTCAGAGGGTCAAGGTTACAGTTTCCTCCGAGCCGAATAATAGTGATTTCGTATTTTCTCTCTGTGCATATGTTAAAGACAATATTCGGATTGGTTCCGAATTAATCAATATTGCTGATTTGCAGAATAAATATCCGCAATTAGCACCTATTAAACCCACTCAATATACGTATAAAGACGTTGAAGTTATTATCGGACAAGACTACTACCACGCCGTTAGATCCATTGAGTTCATCTTGGGAGATGATAAAAACTCACCGTGTCCCGTTCGCCTACCGATAGGTTGGGTCTTAAGTGGTCCGTTGCCGCCGTCCGGTAATTCTACTTCTTCGTGTTTCAAGTGTGTTGTTGAAGATTCTTCTCCGACCGACCAGATAAAATCCTGGTACGAGTTGGAATCGTATGGTGCTTTCAAACAAGTCGATGCCCGTTCCGCCGCGGATAAACATGCTTTATCCATCCTAAATTCTGAAACTGTTCACAATGGCAAAAGATACATTGTGCCTATGCTTTGGATTGGTAGTAATGTCAGTCTACCAAACAATTATTACTCGTCACTCGCCCAATTTAAATCATTGGAGAGAAAGTTAAGTAAAGACCCTGAGCTGCGCGAAAATACGTAGAAACAATTAGAGAGGACATTAGGAAAGGCTATGTCGTTACCGTCGAACCGCATGATCCACGTAAGCGTTCCGATCGCGAGTGGTATCTTCCGCACCATCCCGTCGTAAATCCGAATAACCCGTGTAAGGTGCGCCGAGTCCTTAATGGGGCTTCTAGGTTTCACGGCACATCCTTAAATAAGTCCTTATTGGTGGGTCCTGACCTACTCCAAAATTGAATTTTTGTGCTTTTGCGATTCCGTCAACACAAGTACGCCGTCTCCGCGGATATAGAGGGTATGCTCCTCCAGGTAGGAGTCCTTGCCGGCGATCAAATTTCGCTCCGTTTTTTTGTGGCGGGAGGATACCACTTCCGATGTGGTAGTTCATCAGTACACTCGCCATATATTCGGCGCACGGGATTCGCCTACGTGCGCCAATTTCGCGTTGCGAAAAACAGCAACTGATAATATGTCCACATACCCTGAGGCCGCCTCAGTCGTAAATGAAAAATTTTACATGGACGATTACTTGGATTCATTCGAGAACGTTACCCAAGCAATTAAAACTAGTCGCAATTTGGTTTCCTTACTAAAATTAGGAGGATTTAATTTGACTAAATTTGTCAGTAATGCTGATGAAATCACTTCAGCAATGAACCCCGAGGAATCCGAAACCTCATCTTCACCCATCAAGGAAATATGTAACAGTGCCGAACAATCATCACACGTCTTAGGTCTTAAGTGGGACCATGTAAAAGACACATTGGTTGTTAGCAGAGGCGTGGATTGTCCTCTCGATAAAGCAATAACTCAACGAACCGTCTTGAGTTTCGTCTCTTCTGTGTTTGACCCTGTTGGGTTAGTAGCTCCATACACAGTTAGGGCCCGTCTTTTACTTAAAGATATTTGGAAAATCAGTGGTCAAAGTTGGGACGACGAATTGCCAGAAGACATAAAAGATAAGTTTCTCGAGTGGCACTCCGGTCTCCCTCTCTTAGGGCAATTGACTATTCCCCGTTGTTACTTCACGGAGCCTGTGGATCAAATTGAGCTCCACATGTTCGGTGATAGCTCGCAGGAAGTTTTCTGTGCGGTTGGATTTTTGCGTGCGCGACTCTCGAGCTTGCACAAAACTCAAATATCCTTCAGCTTTGGTAAAGCTCGCGTTGGGCCCATGAAAGCGCTATCTATACCTAAGCTAGAGTTTCAAGCTGCTCTGCTCGCCACACGACTAAGAGATGATATACTGGCCACCCTTACCGTCTCTGTTAATCATGTCTACACGTGGACAGATAGTACAACAGTTTTGCAGTGGCTAAACTCCACTAAAAAATTACCTGTATTCGTCGCTAATCGTGTCGGCAAAATTCTCGAATCGACCACTATTGATGAGTGGCACCATGTTCTGAGCGGCGATAATCCAGCTGATACCTGTACGCGGGGGATTTCTTTGGAAGCCCTCAGGATAGCAGCTGGGTTATTGGTCCGAGCATTCTCAGGACTACTGATTGGCTGTTTATACCCGACGAACGTGTAATCAATAAAATTCGTTTGAAGGGTCCTTCTTGTGATGTTGATAATTGCTTGGAGACATCATCTTCCTTCGTCACCGATGTCACATCCATCAAACATCCCGAACACGGGTTCAATTGGGAAAGATTCAGTTCCTTTACGAGATATAAGCGAGCAGTCGCTTTTATGTTGAGGATGCTGCCTTCACATAAGTATTTTCGTAGTAAGGACTTACGAATCACCGACCCCACTGAACTTGATATGGCAGAAAACAAACTGATTCATCTTGCTCAGATGGAATCCTTCCCCGTTGAATTGAAAACGCTCACCGCTGGCAAACCTATTAAGAATAGTAGTAAAATTGCCACATACTCGCCATTTATCGGTCCCGCTGGTATCATTCGTTCCACCGGACGGATTGTGCGCTTAGTGAATACCGAGTTTGATACTAAGCACCCAATAATACTCGACGCGCGACATACCCTAGTTCGTTTGTTGGCCCGCAGCTTCCACCATAAGCATTTTCATCAAGGATTAGATTACATGCGCTCCGTTTTAAATATGAAATATGCAAAACTTGGGTTGCGTCGACTACTTCGGTCTATCGAAAATCAATGTGTGACATACCGTAAACGCAAAGCAAGCACCATCCAGCCAATTATGTCCGATTTACCTGTCGAACGTCTCGGATACAAACAACCACCCTTCAATCATACGGGTGTGGATTACTTTGGACCGCTTTACGTTCCGGTTCGCAGAAGCACGGAAAAAAGATGGGGATTTCTTTATACTTGCCTCACCACCAGGGCTGTACAACTTGAGATTGTACCATCTTTAGACACCAGTTCGTGTGTCATGGGCATTGAACGATTCGTTGCGCGCCGTGGTACGCCAAGCCAAATCTGGTCGGATAATGGCACGAACTTCGTTGGTGCGGAAAAGGAATTACTTGCCTGCATCAAGAGCTGGAATGGCATGGCTCCGACCATTTTTGCACACAAAGGTCTTATTTGGAAATTTAACCCGCCAGGCGCACCCCATCATGGCGGCTCCTGGGAACGCCTCGTCCGAAGCGTGAAGCGCGTGCTGTACGATATCCTAGGCAGTAGGCGAGTCACTGAAGAGGTGTTAGGAACAACGCTCTGCTTAGTTGAACAGGCTTTGAATTCGAGGCCAATCACTCCCGTTAGTACCGATTCACGTGAGTGAGAAGCGTTAACCCTAAACCATTTTTTGCTTGGACAACATGCCACAAGCTTTCCTTCGCTTTTACCCGGGGAGCACTTCGATCACAAGAAAAGGTAAGTGCGAGCGCAGTCATATGCTAACGCGATTTGGTCTCGTTGGCTTCGAGAATATGTTCCCTCGCTGAATAAGCGTGTCAAGTGGTACACTCATTCTGACTTCACTCTTAAAACAGGCGCACTCGTGTGGGTGATTGAGCCCGATAGTCCGCGTGGGTACTACCCTCTTGCCCGAATCGTCAAGCTAAGCTACGGACAGAACGGTTGCGCTCGATCCGCCCTTGTTAAGACCGCAACCCGTGAAGTCACTCGGCCGACCGTTAAGCTCGCTACGGTTCTTCCTTCTTCAGGGGGGGAGGATGTTGCAATGCAAACGTAGAATATAAATTCATATAAAACCAAACACAAGCTTGAATATGATTGGACCAAAATGTAACAACCATAAGCACATTTGGCCAAGCGGACTAAGACAAAGTAAGCTAACGCCGATTATATGTGTGACATAACAGTTGACGTAGGTTCGAGTCCCCCACCTGCCCATGTATTAATACACTAAAAACGGGGGTTATATCCCATTTTAACTGTTTTTTGGTTCTAATTCGGTTCAACCTTGATTAAAGCTGACCGCCAAAAAGAGCAATTTGTCTCAAGGACATTACCGACCGGTTCTTGTGGCTAGCTTGCGCCAATTTGTTTATTGGAACTGAATATTGGTTAAAAATTATGAACTTGTTTAACAGCAAAAACTTGAATGAAAATTATCAATATATCCGATAAATTCTGTATTGCCGAGAATACGAATTCATTATTGATTTTTCGGTTTTAACTTCATTCTACGGAGATTTAGCTAGACTTGTGACTACTTAGCTTCTCCAAATCGATAAAATTGTTTTGAAAGTCAATACCACTCCTCCGCACTCAAATAAAACATGATAGGAAATAAAAAATTGAAGCTCATTGTTTTTCCAACTCGAAGAGCTGAATTAATTTTCGTCACCCTCAAGGCATTTATAATAGTTTTTATTTGCTGTTGTATGTTGCTGGTAAAATTAAACTTTCTAACTTTTCTATAATTATTTCCAGTTATTCATTTAATTTCTATAGAGGGCGCGAAATTTTGTACTATTTGCTCACTGACAGCTGTTTCATTTCTTTTTAAAATTAATTTTACCTGGCTTCCTCCATTGAGATTTGCAGGGGCTTCGGCCACTGTAGTATGTCTAACAGAAGGGTAATGGAGGTCACAATATGGCAGCTTGTTGTACCCCTTGTAAGTTTCCAAAGTGAGCACTATTTTGCAAGTTTCGCAAAAGAAACACGCCTTGTGCCAGCATTTGTCCAAGCAGCTTAATATCTCGCTCGCAGGAATACTCTTCTCGCATCTCACACATGGATAGTCCATAGTAGCAAACCGAGGGTCTTTTGAATTATTCTAAAAAGTGATGAAAAAATGGAAAAATTTGATTTTTTTTTTCTGAATATGTTTCAAATTCAACACCCCCCCCATCTATTCAGGCACCAGGCAATATACTCTGCGTCTGATATTGTATTGATCAGACCAAACTATTCGTTTATCTATAGTTTTACGAAAAAAGGAAAACAGGTCGCAGGTAAATATCTTTTTAGTTTTGTGCTCAAACTTTTAATAGTTTTCGGATGATATAGAAAAAATCTCACAAAAGTGGCTTGTTAAAAAGTCAAGAAATTATCTGAAGAAAGAACCATACCGACGGTATTAAATACTCGATAACTTTGTTTGAAGTTGATGATCCGACCGATTAGCTTGCACCGACTTCAATGGGATATTACTGTTTTTGTTTATTTGCCCGACGGCCGATTAGCTTGCCTGAGTTCAATTTGGAACTATTTGATAAGCCGCCACGCACAAATAACTCGCATTACGCCTTCAGCATCAAAAAAAATTCTCAATGCGTACAAAATAAGTTTAGAGCTTGGCCAAACTGGCAATTTTCAAACCCGCAGACCTTTAACAAAAAATAATTGGAAGCAAAATATCTTTTTACTTTTGAGCTCATGGAATCAATATCTTCAATGCGGTGTTAATTTTTCTGTTCGAAAATCTTTATTTTAATTGCTCAAAGTTAACCGAATGAAAAAAAAGCACCCCAAGTATAATTTATCCTTACTTTCTTCGAAATTTTTCACAAACAGGTTGCATGTGACATCTATCTAGAAATTTGAGCTCAAAGCCTTACTGGCTTTTAATTGATTTTTAAAACTTCGCAACAATGGCTACTTAGGAAGTCCACACCGATGGGCTGAGTTATACTAGGTAGACAACAGCGTATTCATACTCATCAGAGAGTAGACAAATTCAGAACTGATACTAGATAGCATACGTACGGGTTGACGTCCATAAAAGAAAAATGCTTCTCATACAATTTCATATATGGCGACTATGGAACAAATACGTATCATACAGTTTTCATACAATTTTAAAAACTAAATTAAACGTTTTTAGAGAAATATTTATGTTCTATTTCCATCTTTTGAATCTTTCTGCTCAGCAAAAACATGATTTCAATTTTGGTCAAAAAAATGCTTATCATAATAATTTCTTATATGAAAATTGTATGATAAGCTTTTTGCTATAGAAAAAATAAAATCCTCAAAATTAATTTAACGATGTTTCTGGATGAGTTTACTTGAGTTTAAAAAAATTTATTGAAAGAGTAATTTGACTCTCAAAAACATGGTTTTAGTTTTGGTCAAAAAATGCTTATCTTATAATTTTCATATAAAAAATTGTATGATAAGTATTTTTTCATTGGCAAAACACAAACTTGAGGTAATTTGAGGTATCCCGTTTTTGGTTGCAAACTTGCTTTTGTGCTCAAATATAAATTTTGCATGCAAAATTTGACTTTTTGTGTTTATAACATTTTAGTTTTGTGCTCAAATTTTTAATAGTTTTCGGATGATATAAAATTGCCAGTTTGGCCATGCTCTGAACTAATTTTGTAACATTGAGAATTTTTTTGATGCTGAAGGCGTATTGCGAGTTATTTGTGCGTGGCGGCTTATCAATTAGTTCCAAATTGAATTCAGGCAAGCTAATTGGGCGTTGGGCAAATAAACAAAAACAGTAATATCCCATTGAAGTCGGTGCAAGCTAATCGGTCGGATCAGCAACTTCAAACAAAGTTATCGAGTATTTAATACAGTCGGAATAGTTCTTTCTTCAGAAAATTTTTTGACTTTTTAACAAGCCAGTTTCGTGAGATTTTTTCTATGTCATCCGAAAACTATTAAAAATTTGAGCACATAACTAAAACGTAATAAACATAAAAAGTCAAATTTTGCATGCAAAAATTTATATTTGAGCACAAAAGCCAAACTTTTTCTGAACAGGATTATATTTTGTATTTCATTTGCTAAGATAAAAATAAATTTGTGAAAAAAAGGCCTTTTTTTCTCAACTACCAAAACTTTCAAACCAAAAATTATCTAGCCATATACAAAAAGTTACCTTTTTGGTATTTAGTTCCATGTGAAAATGTAAAAATTAACGTAAGTGGAAAAAATCACCAGATGCAGTTTATCTGCGTGGTAACTGCCAGTTACAATATGGGTTTTCTTATGACAAAAAGTCCAAGATTAGTGTTTCGGATGAAACACAAAATTTCAAACTAATGTTTTTAGGTATTTTCATTTGTAGAAAAAATGTTTGTCATACAATTTCAAACTATGGAAAAAATGTCTATCATAATATTTCATAATATGGAAAAAATGCTTGTCATGCTATTTTCATAGTATTTTTTTGGTCTATGAAATAGTATGATAAGCATTTTTTTCATAATTTGAAATAGTATGATAAGCATTTTTTGTCAACCCGGGCAATTACATTTACTTCGCAAGTTTACTGGTTCATCTATTTTCTTGAAATGCCATTTCTCTACTTACTGACAAGCATCAATACGCATCAATAAGCATCAATACGCGGTGATCTGCTTGCACACGCGGTGATCTGCGCGGTGATATGTTTTATAAAAACTAAAACCAAGCCATTGCCATTGCGAGGCCAAATTGGGCACTGGACAGGCGCACATTTTGATGTGTTTAGGTCTCTGGAATCCACAGACAAATATTTATTCATAGAAACACAAAATTAAGGAAAAACAAAACCAACCAAAGCTCTAAAAGAGCGGTACTCTTGTCACAAAATGGCCCAAAATCATTATTTCTGCATCTTCAACTGTAATTAAAATATTTGAATCTGATTTGTTTATAGGCCAATCAAATGCCAAAAACATGGTCCGGAATTTCAGTAAAAATTCCAAAGGGATGAAAAATTCTGGCCAAATTCACTAGCGTGCCGATGGGAGGAGGGCGGGAGGGGTGGGCAACCACAGCTTTTTTAATTTTGGTTGCCAATTTTTTTCAAAGGGTCACGCCTTTGGCATAACTTTATGACATCCATTTTTCGCTGAACAACCTCAAAAATTTTCTAAAGGCGCATTTGGCGCCAATAGCCAATATGAATAAGATTGAGGGGGAGCAAGCGCCAAAAAAACGCCATTTTTGGTCAAACTTTTCCAGAAGGTACCTAAAAACTAAAATTTATCTAATTTTTTTCTGTTGGAAATATGGTCTGAAATGCTGGACCGTTTTGCTTGAATTTGAAATTAGCCAAATAGTCAATCAGATTCAACCGCATTAAGTTTTGCTTAAGATGTAAAGATATTGAGGATGGCCGTTTTGTGCATAAGTCCCGAGTGCGGATGTGTTGCCAAGTCAGCTTATACTTAACAAAATAAACAGTTTGGCCTCGTAATAGCGCGAAAAAATTTGTCCAGCTTAAAATGTTGAACTTAACTTTCATTAATTAATAATTTTTACATTGTACATTAACATGATTCAATTTTGTTTTACCGAGTGACAAACAATTTTTAATTCAATAAAAGATAAGAAACAAAATTAAAAGTTATAACTCTCAATAAAAAGTTATCTGCAAAAGGATTAACCATGAGAAAAATGAAAAACGAAGCATAAACGTAGCTCAGATTACAACAACGTAGCTCAGATTACAACATGAATCAACTTGAAAGCTCTGCAAGTTACGTCATATAGTAACTTACAAATTTACGCTCTGCTCTGAGAGTTATCAGCTGAAAATTTGAGTAAATTACTTGAAAACATGGATTTTTTTTCCAATTTCTTCTAAGGGTTCTTTTATTTCTACAGTAAGAAACAACAAGCAAAACAGCTGATTGTTTTGACACCCCCAACGCGCGTCCTTCTATCTGGTTGAGGGATATGGTTCTCATTTTCGTTTTACTTAACTTTAACTTTAAACTCTAGAGTACATACACTTTTTCGTTCTTTGGCATTCTTTTTATCATTTTTTTGTGCCACAGAAAATCAGTAATCGGCATTTTTGGATGAAGAAGTCGCGATCTATAAGTTAAACGATTGGACTTTAAACTCAAGAGTACATACATTTTTTCGTTCTGTCGCATTCTTTTTATCAACTTTTTGTGCCACAGAAAATCAGTACTCGACGTTTTTGGCTGGAAGAGTCGCGATCTATAAGTTAAACGATTGGCGGCACTCCATCTATTTTAATACAAGCTAAAACTAATACAGAGACCAGGTCAACATTTAACTTAAACGCAGAGGATCTATAACTGGGCCATGTCTTTAATACCAGTCAAATTCTGTTAAAAGCAGGACATAGTCTAATCGATTGGCAAACCTGCACAGAAAAAATTGATTTCGAATCTAGTTAAATTTCTTTATATCGACTTCAAATCGATCCTGGGTTATTAAAAAAGCACATTCTAGTAACTGAAATGAATTTTAAATCGAATTTAATCTATCTCTCTTGAAAATTTTGGATCAATGGAATTGTCTAAACAATCGATTTATATCGATTTGGATGGATTTTTCCCATTAAAATCAAACCGAATGTTGACAGAAATCTTCTATTTATCTCCATTAAAAAATAACCCGGCAGATCTAAGATCTAAAAAATCGTTTTCAAAACAATTAAAGAAAAACAATCAAAACATTTAAAGAAAATGGTCGATAAAAATCAGATATTGAGCTCATAAGTTTCTATAAAATTTTAAAAAATAATCAAGGTTGGTTTTGAGCAATTACCTACATAACAGGCCCAGAAAATTATCAATATGTATATTTATTGTAAAAAAATTTATATTTAAATATATATATAAATATATTTATATAGATATGTATAAACATAGATCGGATTTTAAAACTGGAACCGGTTTAAGCTAGCTATTTAAATTTTATTTCTAAATACTTCACCGTAAAATCCTCATAACTAATCAATAATCTGTAAGTTAAACGATTGGCGGCACTATATCTTTCCAGATCTCCTTGGTAAATATTCACAATTGAACTACCAAATATACAGACCTATAACACAACAACATATTTGTAAAAGAAACGACCAAACAAGACATTATTTTTCAAATCATAACTAAGACTTTTTCCGAAAAAAAAATAAAATTAGTTATTCCTAGGAAAACAAGCCCAAACAAAAAACTCACAAATCCAAATCATAACTATTACCAACAGCAAACTAAAAACACGTTTTCACAACAAATCAGTTTTCACGACATAAAAACATTAAAGCAAATCATTCTGAAATTCATTCAATTTTTCATTAAAATGAATTTTTTGGGCAAAGAAGTCAAAACCATTACACGGAAGCTGAATTATTTTCGTTAAAAGCAACAATCAACACATGAATTCAAACACACGCATGATAAATGGACTGACCAGGAGCAACCACATAATTAAGCCAAACGTAGACACACAAAAAACTGAACAACGAAGACCAAAATTACCAGTAAAACCCATTCCCACAAATTAAAGCAAAGTATTTTAACACAAAATCCATTAGCTATTCAAAGTTACCCACGAGATGCGATGAAAATTGAAATATCATTGCCTTAATACACACAGCAACACAAAATCAGTAAGCGCCAGCCCGCAAATTTCACTTAAACACCAAAACAGCAGAATCTCTACAAATGACAATGAACCTATTCATTTTGGGTAAGCCATCAGTTACATCAAATAAGTATTTGAAGGTTTTCCCAAGAACAGATCCAAACACTCTGTTGAAAGTTACTTGAATGCAGTATCAGGAAACCTAATATTTTTTATTGACCCAGAACTTGCAACCACACTTCTTCATCAAAACTGAAAACATAAACGTACAGCATTAAAACAAACCACAAGCGACCGCGGAGCGGAAAAATGGTTTCAACTTTTACCAATAGAAATCAATTCCTATTGGAATTATTTTACAAAAGATTGTTTCGAAAAAATCCAATGCAGAAAGTACGAAACAACATCGAAGAGTTTTATGTAAGGAAATCGCAGATTACCAAACCAAACAAAAAACAACTAGCTTTAAAAGTAGAATCATGGGTAGGAAAAGCTTACTTTTTAATTACACTTGAGTACAAAACACAAAATTACGTAGGTTCAGTGATGACCATAAAAACGCAACTACGGAAAAGAGCCTCACAGAACGTCGGTAAAAGAGCATCACATCAGTTTGCAAAAAAGATATTGGCTGCACGAATATTGTAGACAGTTTGCAACAAGCTGAAATCGCAATGAAAACAGAGCGAACAGAATTTAATAAAAAAATTGTAAACAAAAACATCAAAAAAGTACGACACATGGGTTATAGAAAAAAAATCCTTAAAAACTTAAGGAGTAACAGTTTTTTTTCATTATGGCAATTAACAAATGGAGTTTGCATCAATCCTTCACCCTAACACTTATGCCAAAAAATTTTCACAGTGAAAAAATTTCGTTCATAGGCAAAAATACTCAAAAAAGTGGAATTTTAGAATCAGATACAAAAAAACTCAGATTGCAACAGATATCCAATAACAACGCATCAGACAAAAAATTCAGACGGAAGACATTTAGTTACTCCGAAGTGATATAATTCGTAAAAGAAGAAAATATACCTACAGTGAAAAACCAGTCCAAACAGGTTATTGGAATCAACCCATAAGACATATTGAACAATATACAATAACAGTAAAACCACTTCATAAAACTGATTCAAGAATAAGACGACGGTTATGTGGATGACTCTATGCTACCCTTTTGTCATACGCCAAGATAATGATCCATGACAAGGAAAATTAGATTTCTCATAATAAATTTGTTTTACAAACACTAAATCCATGCAAAAAATGATTTCTTGAAATGCAATTCAAAAGACAGATACTTGACCACTATTTACCCAACCCACGCAACATACGCTCACAATATGGGATATTCAAAATTAAAATTTCTTCACGAAAGTTAGTTGATAGTACTCCATCAAATAATCAAATTCGCAAACAGATGACATAGAAATAAGTGTTCCGAATATTTTCATAGAATACATCAAAAATGAACAACATAAAATTTTATAACGAGCGAACTCAGAGATTATAAATGAAGTTCTTGCAATTAATTCATTTTTCATCCTAAAATCAAATCAAACGTTTTATGCATAGCATCACCACCACAAACAACACAACATGCAAAAGTAAGAAAAGATATTTATTACTTTTCGAAAACTCTAGATACAATCCAAAAAAAAACCGTAACAGCATCATAATAAAACTTGATTTTCAGAGAACTTCAGCATGTTTCATAATTGATTGCTTTGTGAAACCATTTTAGCAGATCAATCACATTTTGTTTGGGAACTTGAATGGTATCACGATACATTTATTGATGTATCAAACATAATTTCAAGTTCAATCTTTCGAACAGTTTCACATCACGGTGATGATTCAAGAATCATCACATTAACGACAGATACATCACCATTAAATCAAAACAAAATTTTTCAAAGCAGAACAGATAATACCAGTTGAAACTCAACTTTTTTAGGTGCTAGAGATGATTAAAACGGCACATAATCACTAAATCATCAAAAATTTCAAATTTTATTAAAATTTACAAATGAAGAAATTGTTACAGCAAGGCCATTAAGAACACAACAAAGTTTTTCAGCGATACAGTTACAACACCACATACTAAACACACCTAGCTCCAACAATCGAATTTACAACCAACAGCTGAACCAATTCCTTTTGGTAAACATTCAAAAAATAGACATCTGATCAAAAAACGTATCTTGAATAAAAAAAACCGAGGAAGAAACCTTTTTTCAAACCATAACTAAGACTTCGCAATTTGTGATATCAATAATCCTTTAACAGATCAAGCTCAAACAACAGCTTCGCAATTCCTAGTTCATACTTTTTATCAACAACAACCTAAGAACACAAACCCACAATCACTCAGCTTTCACAAAAAAAATATTCAAGCAGATCAATCTGAAAGTTATCTATTTTTCCAACAAAAACAAACAATATGGATGAAATAATCAAAAAAAAATTCGCAGAACATAGGGAAAATCATATAGAATATTTTCATTAAAAAAACAACAAACACCACATAACTTAAAAAGATAGGAAAATCAGGGGTACATCCAAGAACAGCCAGATGTTTTCGAACCAAGTTTATATCTAAAAAAAACGAACAATGGAAAACTACAAACCCAGTAAAACCAAAATTTTTTGTCAAACTAAAACATATCAACAGAAAATCAAATTACTACTGAAATTTGTCAACCCAAAGCCGTGAAGAACAAAATACTATTACTATATCATTTACAACAACATCAAATCAGTAGGTAACAGCTTATTTCATCCATTTACAAAAAACTACAGAATCATTATAAATGAAAGTGAATCCATTCATTTTGGGCCATCATTAAAATTATCAAATAAATCCCTAATAGTTTTCCCGGAACATACCTGAATACTCTGTTGGAAGCTATCTTAACCCAATAACAGCAAATCTGAATATAGGCCCACAACCTGCAAACACACCTCTTCATCAAAACTGGATTCGTAATTGTCCAGCATTAGTACATACCACAATCGACGGCGCAGCTCGAATTGTTTTTAAGTTTCATCAAAAGAATTGAAATCGTATTGGTATTGCTTAACTCAGGATTTTTTAAAAATTAAGATGCCGAAAAAATGCAACATCAAAAAGATTTACGTAATGAAATCCGCAGACCAAACAACGAAACAACTAGCAGTAAGAGTAGAAAAATTGGTACGCAAAAAAAACTTTTTAAATGAACTTGATTACGAAACAAAAAAGGACGGATGTTTACAAATGACTTAACGCCGCCATTACGGAAAATAGCCATCGTTAAAAGAGCATCACATCTATAAAAATTTGTAAAAATTTGTTTTTTTTTTAATGAAATTTGATTGTAGACAAACTAGAAGAAGCAGAAATCTCAATGGAATTAGAAGAAACAGAAAATTTACAGTAACAATATGTTTCAATTGTTCAAACAACTAGATATCACATTAAATACAAGAAGAACCCAAATTTTAAAGAAAAACCCTCATTAAAAATTGATGTGCAATTAAATTAGACAATACGGACACACCATCGCTGAATGTCAACAAAAAAAACAAGATCAATCAAATTGACCAATAAAACAGAATGAACCAAATAATGATTTTTACCAGTGCATGAAAAAAAAGATCAAAAACTACCTAATAGAAATATTGAAAAATATATTTTTTAGAGGTAAACCGCTACAATCAACTCTTACTATCTTACTAATATTGATCACAAGCGCCAGACAAAAAAATTCTCCAGGAAGTTTCTCAAACAGAAGAAACTCAAGCTGTTTTAAACAAAAATATATATAGCCGTTCCAATAGCCGCAAAAATTGTTATAGAAACAACCACAAATTATTGTTTTAGAAACTACCTACAAAACATTTGAAACCATTAATTGGATAATTTATACTTTCCCAATACAACAATAATCAAAACACACAAAAAAAACGATATGTTTCTGCCCTTGAAATTTTTCCGATTCATTGTTTGTTTTGCATAAGGACTTCATTAGAGAAATGTCCAGATAATCAAACACAGAAGACTTCAAACTACAAGCGTACAACAATCATTAACAACAATCACTTATCCTTTGGGATTTCTAGGAAACTGTGAATCAAATATGGCATTATATCTTTTACAGAAAAAGCATACACAGTAAATAATATAAGAAATATATTACATGTCTACCAATCCATTTTTTAAAAGAAGAATTGTTTGTAAACTACATTATCAATTACCCAAAACGAAATGAAGATTACTTTATGAAACCACTAAATTTTAAAACCACATATCAGAATTCAAAGTTCACACCAGGACAACCAATTCTTTTCTTGTTTAATATTCAGCAATAGTAACTAAATCAAGACGAATTTGAACAAATTGCAAAATTATTTTTAAAATATTTCATTGTAATTTCCACTTAAAAATTTGATTTTAAAAATTCTTCCTCCGTTTATCATCCAGTAAAACCAGACACAATTCTTATGAACCAAAGCGCAACCGATACATTTACAAGAGAAAGTACGTAGATTTCTAGATATTATTTAAGTAAAAGGAAATAACTTCAACAGTAAAAAAAGAACAACAAACAAAAGACATTACATTGATGAACTCAGTTATCATGAAAAACAGAATCATTAAAAAACAGAAAGTGAAAAACAGAATCGTTATTGGTTATAATCGACACTCAACACTTAATTTCACTCATTGATGAACCAAATGCAATTGGCCAAATGAAACGATCTAAGTTAATCTCACCATGATTAATGGACAGTGTTATACCAGTGCCGACATAAAAAATTCTTATAACCATTGCTTTTAGATGGGAACTCACGACAATCAAAACAAATTGTCATTAGAAAACAACAAAACGAGTTCACAAATTGTTTTATGGAATATCCATTGGACCAGCAGCTCTCTGGTCATTTATGATAATGTTGTCTGGACCACTATTTTGAAGCAAAGGAAGCAAAAGACCACTATTTTAAGTTATACCTATACAATGTTTCATTCAATCACTGGCGAAAACAGAAATATAAAAGCAGCCCCAGATATGCAAAACTTTTCCTAACACGAGCAAAAAATTTAGGGACACTTAATAGAAGGACAAACAAATACACCTTCAAAATCTAGAATGAAAACAATTTTAAAAACACAACCACTATCGAATGAAAAAAATTCAAGATATTGTGGGAACGTTAAATTTTTTGAAGTTAAAATTTATACAAATAAATAATTTTTACAATATCTTACGCCAACAAAACAGTTTTAAATGGACATTTAAACATTTGATGAAATTAGAATTTTTTAGAAAGAAAATATCAGACATTTTCAAACCCAGTCAACTATTATATGCCAAGTGTGACGCAATCCAACCTTTAAAATAGGGGTGGCACTTCAACAGTCACAGCAAGGAACAAATAAAATGAAATTCATATTCGTAAATTCATGATTTTCCACTCAAACAGAATTAAGACTCTTTACATTATTGAGAAAAAGCACAGCTATCATATACACACTTACAAATTTTGAGTTCTTAATCATTGGATCGAAATTTTCAACATTCTTATATACAGACCATATTTCATTGATATTTCTTATTACACCAAATTTTACCACAAATCATTGAGTTTATAGACTTAAATTAACCTAAATGAAATTCCCTGTCTTCATATAGTTTGGCCAGCAGGAAAAAACTTTGCTCCTTCAGACACACTAAATATAGATGCACCACTAGAATTATTAACACAAAAAATTACGTTTGAATTTCCGAAAAGTATTAAATTTACTGCAAATTGTGAACCGTCAACAGGATTAGAATAAAAATAAGCAGTGAAAAATGATTCAGATACAAAATTAAAAAACAGTTGAGAACAATTTTGAATTTACCTTGAATATCAAAACAATCATTACGAAGTAGACTTAACATGTACATAACATTCTACCATATTACACACTATGTATTTTCTAACCCAAAACCACACTGTAACGAGTTTTATGCATGTACGACCATTTCTCAACGTTGGATATTTATGTTTCGATTACCCGAAATTTTATAGCAAATAAGGGCACTGACTTCATAAACAATGAAATCATTACCTCTTGTCACTTATACAATATCAAACATAAACCATGAGTTTCATCTGCTCCATGGACAAATGGGCTAGTTGAAGGCATGCACTGCACATTTCATGTATCATGATCTATTATATTTCGATATGACAAAAAAGCACGGAATGGTCAACAGAAACTAAGCTATTCTCACTTGCACAAAATTTCTAAGTTCCGCTATCTATGGTTTATCATCACACGGAACGACTTTCAACCAAAAACCTCGTAAGCCAATAATGCTTACAGCAATTGCATCCGAAAACTCACGCGGATTTTGCAAACAATCAAAAGATTCAGTGTTATAAATCACCACACCATTCACCGGATGATGGCCATTTTCATTGCTTTTTTTATTATTAGACTCTGCGACTCATACTGATTGGATTTTAAGCAGAGAAAAAATTATAATGAAATCTACCATAAGATATTAAAGGAACTTTTACAAAAAAAATCTGTCACAAATTAAATCTCGTCTCACACCAGCTTCAGACTTAAAAATTGGAACATTTGTATTAATACCTGTTTTTTCAATCCATGAAGCAATATCAAAAAAATTGTAAGTAGTCCGAAAAGAACCCGCCAAAACAGCTGATGTATAATCTTTTTGATCAAATGGAAAAAAAAACTATACAACAAAGAAATTTTTTTACCCTACTATCCAAAATAGTGCGCTCTCAGAGAAAGAACACAATTGTATTTTCACCGTACGTCAAAACATTGAATCACCAGCAGAAACAAAAAAACACCACAGAAAAACTAATAAAATCAAAGCAAGACAAAAATCTAACCTCAAAAAGACAAAACCAACTGAAATACACAGAAAATTGTAAATTACCAAATAACTAAATTAACCTAGAGTGAAAAATTTACTGATGGTTTCAACAGTGGAGTTATCGAAAATAGCAATCATGAAAAAAACATCAAATCATTCATCAGTTTGCGAGAAAGATATTGGTTATAGAAAGTTTGTCGACAAACTAGAACAAACAGAAATCACAATGAAACTAGAACAAACAGGAAAATTGAAGTACAGTATGTTTCAAACCTTCAAACAACTACAGAACATATAAAAAATACCAAGACTATGAACAAAAATATAACCCTCGTTCAAAAAATAGTGTTATTAATATCGAACATACGGCCACAGGATTGCCGATTGTCGACAAAAACAGTAAAATATATCAAAGTGACCACCAAAACATCCAGAACCAAATAAATAAAAACCAGTACAAGAAAAGAAGATCGGAACCTAACCAGCAGTAAAAATAAACGTTCAGTAAAACCACTGTCGCCAGTTTCTATCTATTATTGATCATAATTGCAACAAAGCAATCATAATTCTCAACGAGACCCTCAAATAGAAGAAACTCGTACTAAATTACGAAAAAAATATATGCCGTTCCAAAAGCCCCAGTAGTAGAGACTGTTCAATTGGTCGATTTGGAAATTACTCACATAAATGCAAATGACATTAATCAGAAAATTGTTATAAAAATAACTCACATAACAGCTAAGATAAGACGATTAATAATTATAGATCATTAGAAGATTCTAGGTAACCGAGCCACATGATTTCTTTGTAGAAAAAAAATCTTTAGGCCATTTACAGCGAACAAATTTTTTTCTAAGGTAGATAAAATCTATATGACTATTGTTTTACGTTCTTCGAAGCTTCCATTAGAAGAAATTAAGATATCGTCTAGATAAACATTGAAAAAGGAATACTTCAATGCTTGAGTCCATTAATCATTGAAACTCGCATGACATAACGCCTAGTCCGTAAAAACCAGCTCAAAATTGGTATGTACTCGTTATGCTTCCTCAAACGATGCCAAAATTGCCTTGTTTTACTCGTAAAATTGTCAAAACTTAATTGGCTCTAAAGGTTTTTGAGATCTAAATTAGTGAACCAAACTTATTTGACGGGTTTTTCGGAAAGCTGCGATGCCACGTTTTCTACTGTTTCATGGGTTTTGGCATGTTGTAATTATTTTCGAAGACTTCTCTTTCAGGAAAATTTGAATCTTACGTTTTTTTGGCTTACCTCGTTGGTACAAGTGAGCACAATTGGACTGATCAATATATCTTCGTCACAACTTTCAAGCTTTTTGATATGTCATTTGGAAATGAGTCTGTAATTTTCTTAATTTCTCGCAGGGAGTAGAGGTAAAGGTACCCTTCTTTCTTTTAATTGAATCGGTTGAAGGAGTCATGAAAATGTGTAACCTTCAATTGATTATCTATTTTTCCAATTCTGTTGAAAAATGTAAAAAAAAAATTGAAAATTTGTTCCGTTTTATTTCTTAATCCGATGGACTTTACAACTGACTTACTTTCGGTGGTAATCTTGAAGTGGATAAAAGGCGTGGGGTAGATTGCTGTAACCAAGGATAAATCGATCATGTACCTCAATGATAAAGAATGCTTTTTCTCGTATGACGATCCGTTGGATCTGATTGGTACTATGACTTGATCCACTATCTTTATCGGATGGTCCGTAAAGTCACAACTTTGTTCCTTTGTCGCTTGGTCGACTTGGTTAACTTTTAGGTACGGGTCCCGTAGCTTAGGTTCTTGAACATTATTCCTTTTTTAGGAAACTCATCGGTCTTTGCTGAATCGTCTTGAATGTTTTTTTTTGGTCTTGAAAATTTTTCTCTTAAACAGATATTGAGTAGTTTTTTCTAGTTGTTTACCTTCGTGCTCTAATGTAATTGTCCCTTTGATTACTTAAAAGCTGTCGTTGTTGCTTTGTATTGATTAGCGCCATGCATTCAAACACCGAATCATTCTTTATGTACATGGTTTTTACAACAGGCTGATCCGACGGATATATAAATTCATTCTTTACAATTTTGTGATGATTTACAATATTTACGTTTTTTCTTCTAGAGTCACGATTTTTTGTGAAATTACCTTTGAAAATGCAAGATGTACAAAGAGCCTATTTTGCAGCGCATAAAGCGAGGTGGCCCTCTATGAAGTTTCTGCCATGTTTTATACGTGAGTTTCCTCTTTATACAACGATTGCTGGTTCTCGTTCGTTAAAACTTTGTTTGTTATTTACACAAATATTAAGTACAGGATAAGAAGGATTAAAATAGCTTGTCAACTTCAAATGATTTGAGGTTTCTTTGTCGTATATTAAACCAACATTTAGAGCTTAAACCTTTGGTCAGGTTTCTGATATTAGTTTTATTTGGATTTCGTAGTTCTTCATATTGTTAAAAAAGATGTCGCGAACCCATTCATATTCTCAGTTGTGGGGATATCGCATTTCTTAGCCCTCTCAGCTAGCACTCCCCAGAAGTGTTCTGAGCTCTCTATCTCTCAGGCGTCTATCAAGTAGCTTGTGGCGTTCTTCGAAAGTTACGTTTGCTTTTTTGATGATAACTTGATTTACGAAAACCGAAAATTCGGCAAAATTTATCTGTATGATTTTGACTTTTGAGAATTTTTGTGCAAAAATGCGTTTCCTAGTGCCAAATTAAGTATTGGGCAAATCTTCTTGCCCTCTTCTTCCATGCGCATTCGGTTTATGGTCTTGGTTTCTAGTTTGAGTCTGATGCCTTCTGGTTTGTCACATCTTCTCTTTTCTTCAAGGTTTTTGCTATCCGTTCGGCTTTGGCCGTTGTCGGTTCGTTTTGCTGATTCTCTTCCAATTGTAGGGTTTCAGATTTCAGATTTTGCTAAGAATTTAGTAGATTTTCTGTATCGAAGTTCTCTTTGGCTGTTAAAGTGAATAAGAAAGTAAAGAACAGAACTCAATTAAAATGTGTGTTAACTCTAACTAATCAGCAATAAAACTGAAATTGCTCACTCCGGAGGAGGTTGCTAGCGGTAGTCAAGGCCATAACATAAACGACCTGTTGAGGTAGTCAGATTTTTTTTTAAAAAAAAGAAAACAATCACAACAATTGCGAAGTATATTTGAAGTGAGGGTCTTTCAGTAATTTTAAGAACCACTTTCATTTGAACCAAAAATTTATTGAGGCCCAATTTTTTGATTTTGTCCTAATTGGGGGCTTATCACATCTTTTTGAACAACACGTATATCAAGAATACTCACGGTGAACCAAGTTTCAGTTAAGTTAAAACTATCTTTAAAGTTTCATGTTGCTGAGTGTCAGAAGTCTGCTTATGTCCAATATACTGTATGCTTTGAATAACTGAATGCAAAATGTTTCTTTTCAGTCATCATTTCTTTTTTAAAAAGGTTATTTTGCTTCTAGATTTCACTCAAATATTGTTTTTTTCCTGGTGTTCTATGTTTCTGATATCGTGAGTTTTGGGGCTTTTACCATCGTTTTAACGTAATTTTATAATTGATATTTCACTTACATTTTTTAACCGTGAGTTGTTTGTTTGCGAAGATTTGCTAGTCATAGTTTTTAGGAGCAGGGGTTCATGATATTATCAGGTCTGTTTCGCTTGTATCAGAAAACGCAACTCGTACCAAAGCAATAGCCCTGTTCGAAATAGCTTCTAATTGTTATTTCTATAAGTGACTGTCTTTCATTGATTTTTTTCTCTTGTTTTGAGATCTGTGATGTTAAAACTGCGGAAATTTTACAAATGTTCCAATTGAGAAACTTTTTTTAAAATTATAATTTTTTGTAATGATGCTCAAAGTTTATAAAATTCCTAATTTCTGTGTAGTTCTGATCGAGCATTTTCCCTATATGGCCCTGATTTCGAGGTTACCTCATTTTTCTAAAGTTTTCCGTTTGAGGTTTAGCGGTGTTGTATAATGTTCTATAGCGGTGTCTGGATGATGTGTTCATTTTTTTTTCGTAATATTTAGTTTTTTTTTTTCAGTGTAATTTTGTTCCTTGTTTCAACTTTTCTGGGAAAACAGACTCGGCACGGTTGAAAAAAATCTATTTAATTAGTTTAACAATCTACTTAGAGTTATCAAATGTTTAATCTGTCGTTTAACAACTTAGTCAAGGAGAACCTACTTAGAAAAAACCTAATGGAAACTAGCTCCAAATAGTTTTAGTTCTGTATTTTTAATGAAATTTTACCGAGAAATTGAGGTTTTGTGATTTGAAAGGAGAATGTATATTGTTTTGTCAATCAATTTGCAGGTGAATTCGAAATTTATTTTTTCCACCTCAATCTTTGTTTGTGATTTTCTGAACTAATGATAGCCAATTTGTTTCAGATACCGAGAACTGATTACACCTAAAACAAGACTGCTCGTATCAGGGAGAAGCCCTGAGTATTCCGACTGCCTTTTCAGGTCTATGGAGAAGAAATAATATGGAAAAAATTAGTTATATTAAGAAAAATAAAAAAATTTATTTAAAAACTGAGATTTTTTTGTGAAAACCATTTCCCCGCACGCTATATAAAGTATAATAGATATCGCTCCTAGTATCCTAGTAACAAATCAATTAATGCAAACAAGACTGCTCGTATCAAGGCGACGCCCTGAATGTTCCAACTGCCTTTTAAGGTCTATGGAGCACTAATAACATGAAAAATTTAAATGTAATAAAACAAAATCAAATTGATTTTTTTAAAAAACTGAGATTTTTGTGAAAACCTCCACTCACACATTATATTAAGTCCAAAGTGATAGGTTTTGCTCCTATTGACAGATCAATTATGGCATATAAGCTTCCTTGAACAAATTTGGAGCGATTTCTAAGACGGATTAAATCTCGCTTGCCTGTTAAAAGCGCAAAAAATATTCGCGCGTTAATTGTCCCAAATTGGTCAAAGTAGCAATCTTTAAACCCCCATCACTTTAGAAAAAATGATCACAGATGAAAAAAAAATTTTCAAATTTTTGCTCAAGACAAAAGTATCTTTCGAATGATATAAAAAAATTCCGCCAAAAAGGACTTGTTAAAAAGTCGAAATTTTCATGAAGAAAAAAACCACCCCGAGCTCAAATATTTCGTTATTATCATAAGAAAAGTTGGAACAGCAAAATTGCTCGTAAAAAGCCGAATTCCTGAATATTCCGACTGCCTTTTGAGGTCTTTGAATTATTTTTCCATCAAAAAAAGTGAAACGTTTCAAACATAAAATGGATTTTTTTTTGGAAAAATACAAAGTGATATATATTTCACATCTGTGGCGGATTTGGGGGGGGGGGGGAGCGGACGCTTTTCCCCTCAGGAAATTAACTCCCTGCCGACCTTTTTGTACTTTTTGAGAAATCGATTTTTGGTGACGGACCCAAAAGTTTTCTAAAGGCGCCTTTGCGCCAATATAAACTAAATTTGAGAGGGGAGTTAAGAAAAAACCGTTAAGAAAAAAGTTTTGCCTGCAGCGCAGAAAATTTGGTCAAAATGGGGTCTTTATCAGGAGCGGATCTACGATTTTCTCGGGGAGGGGGGGCAGATTTTCAAAAAATTTAGTAGTGATTTAGGAGAGCTCAGAAAATCAATTAGGTCTACCTAAAAAAATGGTCGACAAAATTTTCAAAATTTTTTGGAAATCCGCCCCCCCTCGAGAAAATCCTAGATCCGACCCTGTTTCGCATGTAACAAAGTTTCAAGTAGACCAAATAGCATGCCTCACTTCAATTTTGAACATCTATCTTTATAACAGTTAAATTTTTTCTTACGAGTTTACAGCAGCACAAAGCTTGCACCATGTACGGAATTGCATTACAAGCCTTTCTCTTCTTGTAAAATGTATGATAAGCGTACTTTGCTTTGCGTTGACAAAATGTAAGGTAAGTCAAATTTTGCTTTGCAGCTTTCGATTTGAAAAACAAACGTAATTCAATTGCGTGTATTTTTATGAATATAGAATCAGGGAGTGCATCGACATATCCGAGACCACTTTGTCAATGTATTATTGTTTCAAGACTCAAAACTTATTTTAAAAAAATCCGCAAATGGGGTAATGTAGCTGATAGCCAGCAAGTACTTGGATAATCATCTATTCCAAAAAACGCCGGCATGCCTCGGAGACGCTTCTGAGCGGCACACATCTCATCACGTTTGTCCAGTATGTTACCAGGTTGATTTTCATTTCTCCATAATTCGATCGGCATTGTGATCTACGTATGACAATAAAACTTCGAAACAAGGGAGGAAAATACGGTACTCACAGGGTGTAATTATGGGGGGGTGGGGGCAAGGATTCGACGCCTTCCAACCAAAGAGTTTACCCTTCGGTATTATTTATGAAATCCATTTTCGGCCGACCAACCCTTCAACTTTTCTAAAAGAGTCTTTGGCGCCAATATATACTAATTTTGAGCGGTTACGGGCGCGCCAAAAACCTCACAATTTTTTCGCCATAATTTTTCAAAATATTTAATGCGTAGTGCAGTATTATTCATTGTTACTTAAGACGTCATTCTTATATTAGTCGTTAATCTATTGTTGGTTATCAAGGTCGCTATCGACCTGTCAAACATCGGTTCAATTCTATGCAAGCTTATTCACTCACTCTCTAGTCGACTTATGAAAGATTTAAGTAGACAAAATTTATTGTCATGAAATGATTTGTTAAAGTACTTATTTATTTATATATCAAGATGAATTAAGTCTTGGCTAGTTATCTCAGTCCTTTAAGTTATCACAACCACAGCGAGCCTAAAATCACGTTTTTTGGCTTGTTTTTTCAAAACTTTACCCGTGACTAAGAACATATTGCCAAAATAGGGTAATTATAGTCTTCTGGAAGCGCTGAGTTTAAAAGCTGAGTGTAAATCCGGGGTGGCTCACTCATAGAGTAATTTCAGATAAGATACACCGTCTGTTCGTCACGCTATCTTATTTTCGGCTGGATAGATTCGTGCAAATTCGTAGTCTAATACCGATCTGAATCGTACTCTTATATCTCCCAGTCTCAAAAGATCTAGTATATACTGGCATTTGCGAGATAAGATATCAGGTTTTTGAACCTGTCATAATGGAAACGTTTTCGAAATAAAAAAAAGTTTAAAATGCTGCGAGCAATCTGCACCAATTTATTCATTCACCAAATAAAATATATTCTTTATCAATGAAACTTATAAAAACTGAAAACAACAAAGACATCAAAAACCTGTGGGTTGTCAATTTGCTTAAAAACCGATCTGTTTTTTAGCTTTTTTGCGTTTACCGGTTCAGTTGAGTTTGCATATTCCGGTTCAGTTTGCATATTCCGGTTCAGTTTGCATATTCCGGTTCAGTTTGCATATTCCGGTTCAGTTGAAACAAACTGCATAATGGCTGTCAGTTGAACTAAATCGGCAGGTGTGATGAAGTGAGCTTTCACACCGAGTTCTTTGTCAATCGAGCACTTTTTCTGAGCAGTGACCAAATCCATCGTATAAGGCGAAGGGTAGCCAACAACCCCGTAACAAACATTTGGCGCAGCATTTTCAATCAAGCATGCCAGGAGGACACCGAGATGGATCTACAAATTTATCTATTAACAATGATGTGTAACGAAATTATGCTTAAAATTGCGTAGTTCTTGACTAAAAATATTTGAAGGTGCAAAAGCCAAAAAAAATCTAATACTCGGGTTAACATCCAGCAAACGACTAGATACAGAAGAAATTGCGTACCAATGATGGCATAGCCGAGCTATATCGACGATATCTTAGCTCCTAAAATTTCCTATCAATGATGGCAAAACTCAAGTTTGCTTCAGAGCTGAAATTTCGAGGTTGCTTCAGAGCAAGTATTTTACTTGAAAATTGCTTGGAACATTATTATTTGGAGACAAGTGAAACTTTTGGTTGTGGTCGAATTCATCAGAAAATAAGAAACAATTCAAACATTGCAAGCAAATAGTTTAGGCTGGCTCTCCTCATATTTTTAAATATAAAAAACAAAATTGGATAGAAAAAAAATCAAATAAGTCCTACTCATTCTTACATGTTCTAACCAAGGAGTATGCTTTTCTGTCCAATGAAGAAAACTCCTCTTATAATTTTCTGCAATTAATTCTTCTGCCTTCGGCACTAATTACGAGTTTTTAGTGAAAGTTTGACCACTTCGTGTTTCTTCCACTTAACGGAACAAAACATTTCTACAACTTGAAAAAACGGTAGCCAACAAAATTCAAGCAACTTGCTCAGGCATATCAAATAAGATTCAAGCTGATTAAAATGTTGGCAAAATTTTTTGTATAAAATTATATATATTGAATCACTTTTATTGTTTTTTGTTGTATAACTCAACTATAAATGAAAACAGAATTTCTCTGAATTTTTTCAAAGATATTACCCGCATCCAGTTTCAAGCATAATAATCAATTATATTACGATTTTAGTACCAGTCTTACTAAAATTGAGAAACAATCGATTATAATCAATTAATTAATCGATTATAGTCTATCTTCTTAAATTCAAATTGTACTTTGCCGAAACTTTGTCAATTCAAAACTATATTCGAATTATATCTTATGGGTTATTATTTTTGGGTCAATAAGAAAATCTCTAAAAGAGAGATCTCTTGAACACTTTGGTTCAACTGAACACAAAGTTTTACCATGAAACAAAAGTTTCATAGAGATCCTTTCATATGAGTGGAGATTGTAATCTCTTGGAAAATATCACGATTGTGTTTATTATTGATTATAATCCATTATTTTTATTCAAATTTCTAGTTCTTTAGTTTTGCACAAAAATCCATTATTATTGATTATAATCCCTTTTGTTTGTCCATTTTGCTTTAGAAGTTGCATCTAAATTGCTTATATTTTATGCTTTTTGTAGGCGTTGGTTTCTATGAAAAAAAAAAAGAATTTTTTTTTTTAAAGTTTTCCAAATAATTCAAATTTTTAAGTTTTTTTTTTCATTTCTTCCCCATCAGAGTTGTTTTGTAATGCATATTTTAAGCTTTTCGAAACACCAAAACATCAGCAAATTAATTTAGTTTCATGTTTGATTCGGAAGGTTTATTTTTCATTTACCGCGGGAGCCTTTCCACTCATATGAAAGGATCTCTATGAAACTTTTGTTTCATGGTAAAACTTTGTGTTCAGTTGAACCAAAGTGTTCAAGAGATCTCTCTTTTAGAGATTTTCTTATTGACCCAAAAATAATAACCCATAAGATATAATTCGAATATAGTTTTGAATTGACAAAATTTCGGCAAAATAAGAGATTATACTCGATTATAATCGATTATAATTGATTTTAAGGGTTTTTTAAGAATTATAATCAATTATAATTGATTAAAAGAGATTGTAATCTCTTGGAAAATATCACGATTGAATTATAAATCCTGTAAACACCTAATTTTGGTAATTATAGTCAATTATAATTGTCAAAAAATTATCATAATAATCCGTTATAATCGATTACTTACGCCTAAACTTGGATGCGGGTACTCAATAATGAAAGCTTGCCTAAAAACAAACAAATGACTGCTTACGATTTACGATGTATTACAATTTCGACGTGACTAATCAAACTCGTTTGGGTTTAGCTCTAAAATGGATGTCTTTTGAATCTTTTTCGGCTGTGATCGGAGTCATGAGGAGCTTCGAACCCTAGTTTATCTGTACTTTAAGGTTAACAGTTTTCTTAGTTTCCTCATCAAGTATCAGTATCAGGGGCGGATTTAGGGGGGTTCGAATTTCCTCTCAGGGATTCGACCTCCTTCCGACCTCCTTCCCCCCTTTGTACTATTTTGAGAAATCCATATTTGGTGGAGGACCCTAAAAAATTTCTAAAGGCGCCTTCGGCGCCAATATATACTAATTTTGAGGGGGGAGCGCGTGTTGTTTTTGGATTGATAATTTTATAAGATTATCCGTTGATATTTAGTTAATTATCATACTTTTTGTACCAAACTGACTTTTCAAATTGATTGTCAGTGTTGTAAGATTAAGGAGAAGTAAAAGCAGCCTTCATTTTTGAATATCTGATGCTGCGTTGGGACGGTTCAAACATTAACTATTTGTTTGGATTTTTCTCGCCAATAGCGTCTTTTTTGGTTTAGGGGGAGTGAATTAAAGAATAGGATTTGATATTTTTTATATGAAACAACATTCTAACACTGATTGTCCTAATGCCGTGATTTCATTCAAGAGAGTTGTGCTTTTTTTGCATAAATAGTCTTAAGTTTAGTGAGAATCAGTTCATTTTCTTGTTCCGACTTTCAAAGAAAGTGAGGAACAGATTATTCGCTCAATCGGGGAACCCAGCGTTAGATCTACGAGTCCCCCGCCGGATGCGCACACTACTCTTTTAAGCTGGCGCGTGCCTATCCAAACTGCTCGTGTTATACTTCAATGCTGAAAGCGAGAAGCCAACTATTTACGCGTGGCGAATTATCATGCACTACAAACTCGTCCTAAATTGAATTGAGACAAGCTTATCGGTCTTGTTAATCGTTCTGATTAAACAAGTTTTCGCATAAACTGGACAACACTTCTGGTCCTACAGAGAATCCCTAAAGGTCAAACAGTAAGTAATATAAATTTTGTCCTTTAAAATTTTGTTTTTGTGCTATTTGTTTTTGATTAGGGTAAGGTTTGTTTAATTGACATACTGGACAATCATTGCATAATACTTTTATCCAAATTGGTGCATTTGGGAAATAAAAATTTTGTGTAAAGTTTGAGTATGTTTTCTCTGATCCGGAGTGTCCTTTAGTATTTTGTGTATGTGAGATGTTAAAAGCTATTAATACCATACTTAAAGGAAGACAGGGAACTTTAGAATCATTTAATTGATATTCTAAAAGATCTGTATTTTCATTAATTACTGTGTTATTAAATTTTCGGAAATATCGGAGGAGTGTTTTATTTCCTAAAATTGTGGCATCTGCTTTTACGGGCTTAGTTTTGTATTTGTGCCATGATTTTAATTGTCTAATTACTGGGTCGAGATTTTGATATTGTTTTAAGAGTTCAAGTGTAATTTTATCTGTTGAGGGGAGAAAAATATTTTCAATTTCTAGTTTTGATAGGGGAATTGTGTCAAGTGGGTCATGAAGGTCAAAAACTTGATTTATTGTGTATTTTGAATCATTTGTTTGTGTTCCTGATAAATTTATTTTATCGGTTAAATTTTCTTTTTCAATTAATGGAAAAAGGTCTTTTTTATGCGAGTGGTGTTTTATTCTTTTTTGTTGAGTGTTTTTTTTTTATCCATTGTGAGTATGGAATTGGTTTGAAAGTTGATGTTCCTAGTAAATCAACTTCGTAGTGATTATTCTGGCAATCTAAGTTAAATGGAAAATGTTGTAGGTTTTTTATCTGTGATTGATCAATGTCAGTTTTTACTACATATTTGCATTCTAATCGGGGTGATGTTTCATCTTTTGCGAGATAAAATTTTTTTTTTAGTATTTCAACTGTAGTTTTTCGTGTGAGTAATTCAGGTGGCGTATTTCGACTTAACGTATCTGGTAACGCAAGATTTTTTCCTGCTGTCCAAACTATATGTAAGTTTGCAAATTTCATTAGATTTAGTTGAAATCTATAAACTCTATGATTTGGATTTGATTTTTGTGTAAAGAGAAAATTAATTGGTTTATGATCTGTGAATAGAACTGTTGGGTGTTTTGATCCAAGTATCAGAAATTAATATTCTGTAAGTGTATAAATTATAGCTGTGCATTCTCTCATTAGAGTTGAGAGTCGTAGCTCTGCTTGAGTGAATAATCGTGAATTTGCTGATTTAAGGTTCATTTTATTTGTACCACTGTGTGATTGTAGCAATGGTGCGCTGATGCTAAGACTTGAAGCATCGCGTATTGCATAGAATGGTTGATTTGAATGTGGAATTGTATTTGAAATTTGTTCAGTTAAAAGTTTTTTAATTTCTTCAACTCGTGTTTGATGTTCAGTGGTCCATTCAAAGTTATTTTGTTGTCTGATGATATTATAGAAGGGTCCTGAGTATAATTGCATTTTATAAATATATTTACTTAAGAAATTCAACATTCCAAGAAATTCTTGGATTTTCTTTTTATTTGTTGGTGGCTGAAGTTTTTGAATAGCATCAATGCGTGATTTTAATGGGGTGATAGAGTTTCGTTCAATATTATGTCCTAAAAGGTTAACTCGTGTTAGAAAGAAGTGTGATTTATCGGGAACGGCCTTCAGATTTTCGTTCTGAAGTATTTTATGATACTGTTCTAAAACTGTAAACATTTCTTCTTTGGTTTGTGATTGCATAAAAACATCATCTAAATTGGTGATTGCGTTTTTTTGAGTATTAGTGATCTAAAAATTTTACTCATAATAATATAATAAGCGATTAAACTCATATTGTTGATTTCCAATAACAAATTGTGTCAAACGTCGTGATTGTTCATCTAGTGGCATTTGGTTGTATGCACGATTCATGTCTGCGGTTGTAAAGTATTTTCCATTTATCTTTGTTAAGATAGCTTGTATTGGTTCAATAGGCCAATTGCATTTTGATTCATCAATTAGTGGATTGATATATCTAGCGTCTAAAACTATTTTCAGTGATTCGCCTTTTGCTAGAATGATAACAGGGTTGATAAAATTGTTACCTTTTGGTTTTTCTTCCTTATTTACTGGTGAGATAATTTTGTATTGTTCTAAGATGTCAAGTAATCTGTTTACTTTGTCGTGTAAGTGAATTGGTACTTTACTGGCTCTTTGTTTTTTGAAATTGCGTCGGGTTTTATTGGGAGATGCAGTGATGAACTGATTTTTCCAACGTCAAATTTTGAGGTTGCGTAGACTGTTGAATATTTTCACAGTTGCTTTGCTAATTTATCAAATTCAGTTTGTGTAATTTGTGAATGTTCAAAATTAAACATTGTTAAAAAGTTTTGTTGTTCTTTTGTGTAATTTGTTATATTGAATGTTGGTTTAAAATATGGTGTTTTTGTGAAGTAATCTGTGTTTCTTTGTTCATTTCTTATTATATTATTTATGGATAATTCTTCGTCAAGAATTGTGGATTGGCAAATATCTAATAATTGGAGTATGTTATTAACGCGGTAGCCTACTTCATTTATAGGTGAAATTGTAGCATTTGTTTCACAGTAAAAGTCCTAAGGGTAATGTTACTTGATATGGTGTATTGTTATACACGTGTAACAAAATGATGTCGGAATTCGTGTTTTTCGAATATTTTATGGATGAGATCGTAATTTTGAAAAATTTGTGAATAGGTTTAAATTCGAAGTCTGACATAAAAATTTGATGTTTATTTTGACTTTTATTATACTGGTGAACTTGTTTTATTGAAAAATTATATATATTTCCTGATAGTGGTTTCAGGTGTTTCCGTTCTTGATTGTAAATTGGGTAAAATTTTGAGAAGAATGGTGGTTGTTTGTTTATTCTTTGGAAGAATGTTAGGGCTGTACTTTTTGTTTTTGTATACTTATCTTTGATTAGTATTTTACTATTTAAGATGTTGATTGTTGGTATATATTTAGATATAAATGGGATGCCAATGATATTGTGCTTAATATCAGTAGTATGGAAAATTTGTTTAAACGATTTGTTTAAAATTTGTTTTGTTCCATTGTTCTCGGGGGGAGAAGGAATAATTGGATTTTTCCATAATTTACTAATGTTGATCCTTGTGCTGTTGCTAGTTTACTAGAGGTTTCAAGAGGCGTTAATTTTGGATGTAATGTTTTGATTTCATTCCAAGTGGGAATATTAATTATATTTGATTCTGCTCCTGAATCAATTAAAAAATCAATTTCAAGATCTGGTGGTTGAAATTCTTTGTTTCTTGGGCTTTCTAAGAGAAAAGAAATTGTCCAAATTTTTTCTCTGGGTTGTTTTTTTTGTATATTTTGATAAATATGTTTTGTGTTTTAGCATTGTGTTTAATCTTTTTCATCGGGTTTAATTACCGTATTAATTTCGCTGACTTATTGTGTAGTTTGTGTAGTATCACTGGGTCCAATATAGTAATTGTGAAGGAGTTCCAATTGATTTTCATATATATGTGAAGTAAACGGTTGTTCATATATGATAGGTTCATAGTCGTTTTCGACTGTTATCATATTTACAGAGATGGTTTTATCTGTAACACTTTCCGAATCTGACGATTCACAATTTATATGATTTAGTTGTAGTTCGTTACTTCCTGTGTCATCAATATCTGGGGGGTCTGATGTTGTTTCTTCATTTGTCTGCACTTGATTAACGTGTCTTTGATGTTTTGGTGTGCTACTTCTGTATCGATGTTTAGATTCATGGGAATGGTTATTATTCCTGTGTGGTGACTGGGAATAATTTCTGTATCGATTATTGTAACTTGAGTTTCGATTTTGTGAATTATTTCGTGATCTGTTTTGATAATTATTGTTTGATCTATGATAGTTTGATCTATTATATGAATTATTTCTTGATCGATTGTTCGGGTAATTCTGATTTCGATTGTTTGAATAACTTCTATTTCTATTATGTGAATAGTTTCTATTTCTGTTGTATGATGAGTTACGTGATTGATTATTGGAATAGTGTCTATTCCTTGGGTTTGATTGGGAACTGGATCCAGAAACAAATTGTGTTGTATTGGAATTTGATCGTGAATAGTTATTTTGGTTATTTTGGCTATTCGATCGATTATATCTATTTTGTGTATTTCTTCGTTTGGGTGATCTACCTCTATAATTTGAGTTATATGATGATTGATTCCTTGTGTAATTTGTGTTGTTCGGAAGTGGTTTTCCTGAACTGTTTTTACTATATATATTTTTGTTTGGTAGATTTTGGTCTTTTTCATGTTTTGATAGAATGATTTATTTGGTTCTTTATGCTTTTGAGGTTTATTCTGATTGTCTTGTTGTTTTTGTCTACATTCGGAAATACTGTGTCCGTATTGTCGGCAAGAATTACACCATTTTTTGAAAGATGGTTTGCCTTTAAATTTTGGATGTTTTTCGTAGATATTTAGTATTTCGGTGATTTTTTCAATCAGGTCTGTGTCTGATTCTTGTATGTTATTTATTTGTGTAGTGTTTGCTCACTGACAGCTGTTTCATTTCTTTTTAAAATTAATTTTACCTGGCTTCCTCCATTGAGATTTGCAGGGGCTTCGGCCACTGTAGTATGTCTAACAGAAGGGTAATGGAGGTCACAATATGGCAGCTTGTTGTACCCCTTGTAAGTTTCCAAAGTGAGCACTATTTTGCAAGTTTCGCAAAAGAAACACGCCTTGTGCCAGCATTTGTCCAAGCAGCTTAATATCTCGCTCGCAGGAATACTCTTCTCGCATCTCACACATGGATAGTCCATAGTAGCAAACCGAGGGTCTTTTGAATTATTCTAAAAAGTGATGAAAAAATGGAAAAATTTGATTTTTTTTTTCTGAATATGTTTCAAATTCAACACCCCCCCCATCTATTCAGGCACCAGGCAATATACTCTGCGTCTGATATTGTATTGATCAGACCAAACTATTCGTTTATCTATAGTTTTACGAAAAAAGGAAAACAGGTCGCAGGTAAATATCTTTTTAGTTTTGTGCTCAAATTTTTAATAGTTTTCGGATGATATAGAAAAAATCTCACAAAAGTGGCTTGTTAAAAAGTCAAGAAATTATCTGAAGAAAGAACCATACCGACGGTATTAAATACTCGATAACTTTGTTTGAAGTTGATGATCCGACCGATTAGCTTGCACCGACTTCAATGGGATATTACTGTTTTTGTTTATTTGCCCGACGGCCGATTAGCTTGCCTGAGTTCAATTTGGAACTATTTGATAAGCCGCCACGCACAAATAACTCGCATTACGCCTTCAGCATCAAAAAAAATTCTCAATGCGTACAAAATAAGTTTAGAGCTTGGCCAAACTGGCAATTTTCAAACCCGCAGACCTTTAACAAAAAATAATTGGAAGCAAAATATCTTTTTACTTTTGAGCTCATGGAATCAATATCTTCAATGCGGTGTTAATTTTTCTGTTCGAAAATCTTTATTTTAATTGCTCAAAGTTAACCGAATGAAAAAAAAGCACCCCAAGTATAATTTATCCTTACTTTCTTCGAAATTTTTCACAAACAGGTTGCATGTGACATCTATCTAGAAATTTGAGCTCAAAGCCTTACTGGCTTTTAATTGATTTTTAAAACTTCGCAACAATGGCTACTTAGGAAGTCCACACCGATGGGCTGAGTTATACTAGGTAGACAACAGCGTATTCATACTCATCAGAGAGTAGACAAATTCAGAACTGATACAAGATAGCATACGTACGGGTTGACGTCCATAAAAGAAAAATGCTTCTCATACAATTTCATATATGGCGACTATGGAACAAATACGTATCATACAGTTTTCATACAATTTTAAAAACTAAATTAAACGTTTTTAGAGAAATATTTATGTTCTATTTCCATCTTTTGAATCTTTCTGCTCAGCAAAAACATGATTTCAATTTTGGTCAAAAAAATGCTTATCATAATAATTTCTTATATGAAAATTGTATGATAAGCTTTTTGCTATAGAAAAAATAAAATCCTCAAAATTAATTTAACGATGTTTCTGGATGAGTTTACTTGAGTTTAAAAAAATTTATTGAAAGAGTAATTTGACTCTCAAAAACATGGTTTTAGTTTTGGTCAAAAAATGCTTATCTTATAATTTTCATATAAAAAATTGTATGATAAGTATTTTTTCATTGGCAAAACACAAACTTGAGGTAATTTGAGGTATCCCGTTTTTGGTTGCAAACTTGCTTTTGTGCTCAAATATAAATTTTGCATGCAAAATTTGACTTTTTGTGTTTATAACATTTTAGTTTTGTGCTCAAATTTTTAATAGTTTTCGGATGATATAAAATTGCCAGTTTGGCCATGCTCTGAACTAATTTTGTAACATTGAGAATTTTTTTGATGCTGAAGGCGTATTGCGAGTTATTTGTGCGTGGCGGCTTATCAATTAGTTCCAAATTGAATTCAGGCAAGCTAATTGGGCGTTGGGCAAATAAACAAAAACAGTAATATCCCATTGAAGTCGGTGCAAGCTAATCGGTCGGATCAGCAACTTCAAACAAAGTTATCGAGTATTTAATACAGTCGGAATAGTTCTTTCTTCAGAAAATTTTTTGACTTTTTAACAAGCCAGTTTCGTGAGATTTTTTCTATGTCATCCGAAAACTATTAAAAATTTGAGCACATAACTAAAACGTAATAAACATAAAAAGTCAAATTTTGCATGCAAAAATTTATATTTGAGCACAAAAGCCAAACTTTTTCTGAACAGGATTATATTTTGTATTTCATTTGCTAAGATAAAAATAAATTTGTGAAAAAAAGGCCTTTTTTTCTCAACTACCAAAACTTTCAAACCAAAAATTATCTAGCCATATACAAAAAGTTACCTTTTTGGTATTTAGTTCCATGTGAAAATGTAAAAATTAACGTAAGTGGAAAAAATCACCAGATGCAGTTTATCTGCGTGGTAACTGCCAGTTACAATATGGGTTTTCTTATGACAAAAAGTCCAAGATTAGTGTTTCGGATGAAACACAAAATTTCAAACTAATGTTTTTAGGTATTTTCATTTGTAGAAAAAATGTTTGTCATACAATTTCAAACTATGGAAAAAATGTCTATCATAATATTTCATAATATGGAAAAAATGCTTGTCATGCTATTTTCATAGTATTTTTTTGGTCTATGAAATAGTATGATAAGCATTTTTTTCATAATTTGAAATAGTATGATAAGCATTTTTTGTCAACCCGGGCAATTACATTTACTTCGCAAGTTTACTGGTTCATCTATTTTCTTGAAATGCCATTTCTCTACTTACTGACAAGCATCAATACGCATCAATAAGCATCAATACGCGGTGATCTGCTTGCACACGCGGTGATCTGCGCGGTGATATGTTTTATAAAAACTAAAACCAAGCCATTGCCATTGCGAGGCCAAATTGGGCACTAGACAGGCGCACATTTTGATGTGTTTAGGTCTCTGGAATCCACAGACAAATATTTATTCATAGAAACACAAAATTAAGGAAAAACAAAACCAACCAAAGCTCTAAAAGAGCGGTACTCTTGTCACAAAATGGCCCAAAATCATTATTTCTGCATCTTCAACTGTAATTAAAATATTTGAATCTGATTTGTTTATAGGCCAATCAAATGCCAAAAACATGGTCCGGAATTTCAGTAAAAATTCCAAAGGGATGAAAAATTCTGGCCAAATTCACTAGCGTGCCGATGGGAGGAGGGCGGGAGGGGTGGGCAACCACAGCTTTTTTAATTTTGGTTGCCAATTTTTTTCAAAGGGTCACGCCTTTGGCATAACTTTATGACATCCATTTTTCGCTGAACAACCTCAAAAATTTTCTAAAGGCGCATTTGGCGCCAATAGCCAATATGAATAAAATTGAGGGGGAGCAAGCGCCAAAAAAACGCCATTTTTGGTCAAACTTTTCCAGAAGGTACCTAAAAACTAAAATTTATCTAATTTTTTTTCTGTTGGAAATATGGTCTGAAATGCTGGACCGTTTTGCTTGAATTTGAAATTAGCCAAATAGTCAATCAGATTCAACCGCATTAAGTTTTGCTTAAGATGTAAAGATATTGAGGATGGCCGTTTTGTGCATAAGTCCCGAGTGCGGATGTGTTGCCAAGTCAGCTTATACTTAACAAAATAAACAGTTTGGCCTCGTAATAGCGCGAAAAAATTTGTCCAGCTTAAAATGTTGAACTTAACTTTCATTAATTAATAATTTTTACATTGTACATTAACATGATTCAATTTTGTTTTACCGAGTGACAAACAATTTTTAATTCAATAAAAGATAAGAAACAAAATTAAAAGTTATAACTCTCAATAAAAAGTTATCTGCAAAAGGATTAACCATGAGAAAAATGAAAAACGAAGCATAAACGTAGCTCAGATTACAACAACGTAGCTCAGATTACAACATGAATCAACTTGAAAGCTCTGCAAGTTACGTCATATAGTAACTTACAAATTTACGCTCTGCTCTGAGAGTTATCAGCTGAAAATTTGAGTAAATTACTTGAAAACATGGATTTTTTTTCCAATTTCTTCTAAGGGTTCTTTTATTTCTACAGTAAGAAACAACAAGCAAAACAGCTGATTGTTTTGACACCCCCAACGCGCGTCCTTCTATCTGGTTGAGGGATATGGTTCTCATTTTCGTTTTACTTAACTTTAACTTTAAACTCTAGAGTACATACACTTTTTCGTTCTTTGGCATTCTTTTTATCATTTTTTTGTGCCACAGAAAATCAGTAATCGGCATTTTTGGATGAAGAAGTCGCGATCTATAAGTTAAACGATTGGACTTTAAACTCAAGAGTACATACATTTTTTCGTTCTGTCGCATTCTTTTTATCAACTTTTTGTGCCACAGAAAATCAGTACTCGACGTTTTTGGCTGGAAGAGTCGCGATCTATAAGTTAAACGATTGGCGGCACTCCATCTATTTTAATACAAGCTAAAACTAATACAGAGACCAGGTCAACATTTAACTTAAACGCAGAGGATCTATAACTGGGCCATGTCTTTAATACCAGTCAAATTCTGTTAAAAGCAGGACATAGTCTAATCGATTGGCAAACCTGCACAGAAAAAATTGATTTCGAATCTAGTTAAATTTCTTTATATCGACTTCAAATCGATCCTGGGTTATTAAAAAAGCACATTCTAGTAACTGAAATGAATTTTAAATCGAATTTAATCTATCTCTCTTGAAAATTTTGGATCAATGGAATTGTCTAAACAATCGATTTATATCGATTTGGATGGATTTTTCCCATTAAAATCAAACCGAATGTTGACAGAAATCTTCTATTTATCTCCATTAAAAAATAACCCGGCAGATCTAAGATCTAAAAAATCGTTTTCAAAACAATTAAAGAAAAACAATCAAAACATTTAAAGAAAATGGTCGATAAAAATCAGATATTGAGCTCATAAGTTTCTATAAAATTTTAAAAAATAATCAAGGTTGGTTTTGAGCAATTACCTACATAACAGGCCCAGAAAATTATCAATATGTATATTTATTGTAAAAAAATTTATATTTAAATATATATATAAATATATTTATATAGATATGTATAAACATAGATCGGATTTTAAAACTGGAACCGGTTTAAGCTAGCTATTTAAATTTTATTTCTAAATACTTCACCGTAAAATCCTCATAACTAATCAATAATCTGTAAGTTAAACGATTGGCGGCACTATATCTTTCCAGATCTCCTTGGTAAATATTCACAATTGAACTACCAAATATACAGACCTATAACACAACAACATATTTGTAAAAGAAACGACCAAACAAGACATTATTTTTCAAATCATAACTAAGACTTTTTCCGAAAAAAAAATAAAATTAGTTATTCCTAGCAAAACAAGCCCAAACAAAAAACTCACAAATCCAAATCATAACTATTACCAACAGCAAACTAAAAACACGTTTTCACAACAAATCAGTTTTCACGACATAAAAACATTAAAGCAAATCATTCTGAAATTCATTCAATTTTTCATTAAAATGAATTTTTTGGGCAAAGAAGTCAAAACCATTACACGGAAGCTGAATTATTTTCGTTAAAAGCAACAATCAACACATGAATTCAAACACACGCATGATAAATGGACTGACCAGGAGCAACCACATAATTAAGCCAAACGTAGACACACAAAAAACTGAACAACGAAGACCAAAATTACCAGTAAAACCCATTCCCACAAATTAAAATAAAGTATTTTAACACAAAATCCATTAGCTATTCAAAGTTACCCACGAGATGCGATGAAAATTGAAATATCATTGCCTTAATACACACAGCAACACAAAATCAGTAAGCGCCAGCCCGCAAATTTCACTTAAACACCAAAACAGCAGAATCTCTACAAATGACAATGAACCTATTCATTTTGGGTAAGCCATCAGTTACATCAAATAAGTATTTGAAGGTTTTCCCAAGAACAGATCCAAACACTCTGTTGAAAGTTACTTGAATGCAGTATCAGGAAACCTAATATTTTTTATTGACCCAGAACTTGCAACCACACTTCTTCATCAAAACTGAAAACATAAACGTACAGCATTAAAACAAACCACAAGCGACCGCGGAGCGGAAAAATGGTTTCAACTTTTACCAATAGAAATCAATTCCTATTGGAATTATTTTACAAAAGATTGTTTCGAAAAAATCCAATGCAGAAAGTACGAAACAACATCGAAGAGTTTTATGTAAGGAAATCGCAGATTACCAAACCAAACAAAAAACAACTAGCTTTAAAAGTAGAATCATGGGTAGGAAAAGCTTACTTTTTAATTACACTTGAGTACAAAACACAAAATTACGTAGGTTCAGTGATGACCATAACAACGCAACTACGGAAAAGAGCCTCACAGAACGTCGGTAAAAGAGCATCACATCAGTTTGCAAAAAAGATATTGGCTGCAAGAATATTGTAGACAGTTTGCAACAAGCTGAAATCGCAATGAAAACAGAGCGAACAGAATTTAATAAAAAAATTGTAAACAAAAACATCAAAAAAGTACGACACATGGGTTATAGAAAAAAAATCCTTAAAAACTTAAGGAGTAACAGTTTTTTTTCATTATGGCAATTAACAAATGGAGTTTGCATCAATCCTTCACCCTAACACTTATGCCAAAAAATTTTCACAGTGAAAAAATTTCGTTCATAGGCAAAAATACTCAAAAAAGTGGAATTTTAGAATCAGATACAAAAAAACTCAGATTGCAACAGATATCCAATAACAACGCATCAGACAAAAAATTCAGACGGAAGACATTTAGTTACTCCGAAGTGATATAATTCGTAAAAGAAGAAAATATACCTACAGTGACAAACCAGTCCAAACAGGTTATTGGAATCAACCCATAAGACATATTGAACAATATACAATAACAGTAAAACCACTTCATAAAACTGATTCAAGAATAAGACGACGGTTATGTGGATGACTCTATGCTACCCTTTTGTCATACGCCAAGATAATGATCCATGACAAGGAAAATTAGATTTCTCATAATAAATTTGTTTTACAAACACTAAATCCATGCAAAAAATGATTTCTTGAAATGCAATTCAAAAGACAGATACTTGACCACTATTTACCCAACCCACGCAACATACGCTCACAATATGGGATATTCAAAATTAAAATTTCTTCACGAAAGTTAGTTGATAGTACTCCATCAAATAATCAAATTCGCAAACAGATGACATAGAAATAAGTGTTCCGAATATTTTCATAGAATACATCAAAAATGAACAACATAAAATTTTATAACGAGCGAACTCAGAGATTATAAATGAAGTTCTTGCAATTAATTCATTTTTCATCCTAAAATCAAATCAAACGTTTTATGCATAGCATCACCACCACAAACAACACAACATGCAAAAGTAAGAAAAGATATTTATTACTTTTCGAAAACTCTAGATACAATCCAAAAAAAAACCGTAACAGCATCATAATAAAACTTGATTTTCAGAGAACTTCAGCATGTTTCATAATTGATTGCTTTGTGAAACCATTTTAGCAGATCAATCACATTTTGTTTGGGAACTTGAATGGTATCACGATACATTTATTGATGTATCAAACATAATTTCAAGTTCAATCTTTCGAACAGTTTCACATCACGGTGATGATTCAAGAATCATCACATTAACGACAGATACATCACCATTAAATCAAAACAAAATTTTTCAAAGCAGAACAGATAATACCAGTTGAAACTCAACTTTTTTAGGTGCTAGAGATGATTAAAACGGCACATAATCACTAAATCATCAAAAATTTCAAATTTTATTAAAATTTACAAATGAAGAAATTGTTACAGCAAGGCCATTAAGAACACAACAAAGTTTTTCAGCGATACAGTTACAACACCACATACTAAACACACCTAGCTCCAACAATCGAATTTACAACCAACAGCTGAACCAATTCCTTTTGGTAAACATTCAAAAAATAGACATCTGATCAAAAAACGTATCTTGAATAAAAAAAACCGAGGAAGAAACCTTTTTTCAAACCATAACTAAGACTTCGCAATTTGTGATATCAATAATCCTTTAACAGATCAAGCTCAAACAACAGCTTCACAATTCCTAGTTCATACTTTTTATCAACAACAACCTAAGAACACAAACCCACAATCACTCAGCTTTCACAAAAAAAAATATTCAAGCAGATCAATCTGAAAGTTATCTATTTTTCCAACAAAAACAAACAATATGGATGAAATAATCAAAAAAAAATTCGCAGAACATAGGGAAAATCATATAGAATATTTTCATTAAAAAAACAACAAACACCACATAACTTAAAAAGATAGGAAAATCAGGGGTACATCCAAGAACAGCCAGATGTTTTCGAACCAAGTTTATATCTAAAAAAAACGAACAATGGAAAACTACAAACCCAGTAAAACCAAAACTTTTTGTCAAACTAAAACATATCAACAGAAAATCAAATTACTACTGAAATTTGTCAACCCAAAGCCGTGAAGAACAAAATACTATTACTATATCATTTACAACAACATCAAATCAGTAGGTAACAGCTTATTTCATCCATTTACAAAAAACTACAGAATCATTATAAATGAAAGTGAATCCATTCATTTTGGGCCATCATTAAAATTATCAAATAAATCCCTAATAGTTTTCCCGGAACATACCTGAATACTCTGTTGGAAGCTATCTTAACCCAATAACAGCAAATCTGAATATAGGCCCACAACCTGCAAACACACCTCTTCATCAAAACTGGATTCGTAATTGTCCAGCATTAGTACATACCACAATCGACGGCGCAGCTCGAAATGTTTTTAAGTTTCATCAAAAGAATTGAAATCGTATTGGTATTGCTTAACTCAGGATTTTTTAAAAATTAAGATGCCGAAAAAATGCAACATCAAAAAGATTTACGTAATGAAATCCGCAGACCAAACAACGAAACAACTAGCAGTAAGAGTAGAAAAATTGGTACGCAAAAAAAACTTTTTAAATGAACTTGATTACGAAACAAAAAAGGACGGATGTTTACAGATGACTTAACGCCGCCATTACGGAAAATAGCCATCGTTAAAAGAGCATCACATCTATAAAAATTTGTAAAAATTTGTTTTTTTTTTAATGAAATTTGATTGTAGACAAACTAGAAGAAGCAGAAATCTCAATGGAATTAGAAGAAACAGAAAATTTACAGTAACAATATGTTTCAATTGTTCAAACAACTAGATATCACATTAAATACAAGAAGAACCCAAATTTTAAAGAAAAACCCTCATTAAAAATTGATGTGCAATTAAATTAGACAATACGGACACACCATCGCTGAATGTCAACAAAAAAAACAAGATCAATCAAATTGACCAATAAAACAGAATGAACCAAATAATGATTTTTACCAGTGCATGAAAAAAAAGATCAAAAACTACCTAATAGAAATATTGAAAAATATATTTTTTAGAGGTAAACCGCTACAATCAACTCTTACTATCTTACTAATATTGATCACAAGCGCCAGACAAAAAAATTCTCCAGGAAGTTTCTCAAACAGAAGAAACTCAAGCTGTTTTAAACAAAAATATATATAGCCGTTCCAATAGCCGCAAAAATTGTTATAGAAACAACCACAAATTATTGTTTTAGAAACTACCTACAAAACATTTGAAACCATTAATTGGATAATTTATACTTTCCCAATACAACAATAATCAAAACACACAAAAAAAACGATATGTTTCTGACCTTGAAATTTTTCCGATTCATTGTTTGTTTTGCATAAGGACTTCATTAGAGAAATGTCCAGATAATCAAACACAGAAGACTTCAAACTACAAGCGTACAACAATCATTAACAACAATCACTTATCCTTTGGGATTTCTAGGAAACTGTGAATCAAATATGGCATTATATCTTTTACAGAAAAAGCATACACAGTAAATAATATAAGAAATATATTACATGTCTACCAATCCATTTTTTAAAAGAAGAATTGTTTGTAAACTACATTATCAATTACCCAAAACGAAATGAAGATTACTTTATGAAACCACTAAATTTTAAAACCACATATCAGAATTCAAAGTTCACACCAGGACAACCAATTCTTTTCTTGTTTAATATTCAGCAATAGTAACTAAATCAAGACGAATTTGAACAAATTGCAAAATTATTTTTAAAATATTTCATTGTAATTTCCACTTAAAAATTTGATTTTAAAAATTCTTCCTCCGTTTATCATCCAGTAAAACCAGACACAATTCTTATGAACCAAAGCGCAACCGATACATTTACAAGAGAAAGTACGTAGATTTCTAGATATTATTTAAGTAAAAGGAAATAACTTCAACAGTAAAAAAAGAACAACAAACAAAAGACATTACATTGATGAACTCAGTTATCATGAAAAACAGAATCATTAAAAAACAGAAAGTGAAAAACAGAATCGTTATTGGTTATAATCGACACTCAACACTTAATTTCACTCATTGATGAACCAAATGCAATTGGCCAAATGAAACGATCTAAGTTAATCTCACCATGATTAATGGACAGTGTTATACCAGTGCCGACATAAAAAATTCTTATAACCATTGCTTTTAGATGGGAACTCACGACAATCAAAACAAATTGTCATTAGAAAACAACAAAACGAGTTCACAAATTGTTTTATGGAATATCCATTGGACCAGCAGCTCTCTGGTCATTTATGATAATGTTGTCTGGACCACTATTTTGAAGCAAAGGAAGCAAAAGACCACTATTTTAAGTTATACCTATACAATGTTTCATTCAATCACTGGCGAAAACAGAAATATAAAAGCAGCCCCAGATATGCAAAACTTTTCCTAACACGAGCAAAAAATTTAGGGACACTTAATAGAAGGACAAACAAATACACCTTCAAAATCTAGAATGAAAACAATTTTAAAAACACAACCACTATCGAATGAAAAAAATTCAAGATATTGTGGGAACGTTAAATTTTTTGAAGTTAAAATTTATACAAATAAATAATTTTTACAATATCTTACGCCAACAAAACAGTTTTAAATGGACATTTAAACATTTGATGAAATTAGAATTTTTTAGAAAGAAAATATCAGACATTTTCAAACCCAGTCAACTATTATATGCCAAGTGTGACGCAATCCAACCTTTAAAATAGGGGTGGCACTTCAACAGTCACAGCAAGGAACAAATAAAATGAAATTCATATTCGTAAATTCATGATTTTCCACTCAAACAGAATTAAGACTCTTTACATTATTGAGAAAAAGCACAGCTATCATATACACACTTACAAATTTTGAGTTCTTAATCATTGGATCGAAATTTTCAACATTCTTATATACAGACCATATTTCATTGATATTTCTTATTACACCAAATTTTACCACAAATCATTGAGTTTATAGACTTAAATTAACCTAAATGAAATTCCCTGTCTTCATATAGTTTGGCCAGCAGGAAAAAACTTTGCTCCTTCAGACACACTAAATATAGATGCACCACTAGAATTATTAACACAAAAAATTACGTTTGAATTTCCGAAAAGTATTAAATTTACTGCAAATTGTGAACCGTCAACAGGATTAGAATAAAAATAAGCAGTGAAAAATGATTCAGATACAAAATTAAAAAACAGTTGAGAACAATTTTGAATTTACCTTGAATATCAAAACAATCATTACGAAGTAGACTTAACATGTACATAACATTCTACCATATTACACACTATGTATTTTCTAACCCAAAACCACACTGTAACGAGTTTTATGCATGTACGACCATTTCTCAACGTTGGATATTTATGTTTCGATTACCCGAAATTTTATAGCAAATAAGGGCACTGACTTCATAAACAATGAAATCATTACCTCTTGTCACTTATACAATATCAAACATAAACCATGAGTTTCATCTGCTCCATGGACAAATGGGCTAGTTGAAGGCATGCACTGCACATTTCATGTATCATGATCTATTATATTTCGATATGACAAAAAAGCACGGAATGGTCAACAGAAACTAAGCTATTCTCACTTGCACAAAATTTCTAAGTTCCGCTATCTATGGTTTATCATCACACGGAACGACTTTCAACCAAAAACCTCGTAAGCCAATAATGCTTACAGCAATTGCATCCGAAAACTCACGCGGATTTTGCAAACAATCAAAAGATTCAGTGTTATAAATCACCACACCATTCACCGGATGATGGCCATTTTCATTGCTTTTTTTATTATTAGACTCTGCGACTCATACTGATTGGATTTTAAGCAGAGAAAAAATTATAATGAAATCTACCATAAGATATTAAAGGAACTTTTACAAAAAAAATCTGTCACAAATTAAATCTCGTCTCACACCAGCTTCAGACTTAAAAATTGGAACATTTGTATTAATACCTGTTTTTTCAATCCATGAAGCAATATCAAAAAAATTGTAAGTAGTCCGAAAAGAACCCGCCAAAACAGCTGATGTATAATCTTTTTGATCAAATGGAAAAAAAAACTATACAACAAAGAAATTTTTTTACCCTACTATCCAAAATAGTGCGCTCTCAGAGAAAGAACACAATTGTATTTTCACCGTACGTCAAAACATTGAATCACCAGCAGAAACAAAAAAACACCACAGAAAAACTAATAAAATCAAAGCAAGACAAAAATCTAACCTCAAAAAGACAAAACCAACTGAAATACACAGAAAATTGTAAATTACCAAATAACTAAATTAACCTAGAGTGAAAAATTTACTGATGGTTTCAACAGTGGAGTTATCGAAAATAGCAATCATGAAAAAAACATCAAATCATTCATCAGTTTGCGAGAAAGATATTGGTTATAGAAAGTTTGTCGACAAACTAGAACAAACAGAAATCACAATGAAACTAGAACAAACAGGAAAATTGAAGTACAGTATGTTTCAAACCTTCAAACAACTACAGAACATATAAAAAATACCAAGACTATGAACAAAAATATAACCCTCGTTCAAAAAATAGTGTTATTAATATCGACCATACGGCCACAGGATTGCCGATTGTCGACAAAAACAGTAAAATATATCAAAGTGACCACCAAAACATCCAGAACCAAATAAATAAAAACCAGTACAAGAAAAGAAGATCGGAACCTAACCAGCAGTAAAAATAAACGTTCAGTAAAACCACTGTCGCCAGTTTCTATCTATTATTGATCATAATTGCAACAAAGCAATCATAATTCTCAACGAGACCCTCAAATAGAAGAAACTCGTACTAAATTACGAAAAAAATATATGCCGTTCCAAAAGCCCCAGTAGTAGAGACTGTTCAATTGGTCGATTTGGAAATTACTCACATAAATGCAAATGACATTAATCAGAAAATTGCTATAAAAATAACTCACATAACAGCTAAGATAAGACGATTAATAATTATAGATCATTAGAAGATTCTAGGTAACCGAGCCACATGATTTCTTTGTAGAAAAAAAATCTTTAGGCCATTTACAGCGAACAAATTTTTTTCTAAGGTAGATAAAATCTATATGACTATTGTTTTACGTTCTTCGAAGCTTCCATTAGAAGAAATTAAGATATCGTCTAGATAAACATTGAAAAAGGAATACTTCAATGCTTGAGTCCATTAATCATTGAAACTCGCATGACATAACGCCTAGTCCGTAAAAACCAGCTCAAAATTGGTATGTACTCGTTATGCTTCCTGAAACGATGCCAAAATTGCCTTGTTTTACTCGTAAAATTGTCAAAACTTAATTGGCTCTAAAGGTTTTTGAGATCTAAATTAGTGAACCAAACTTATTTGACGGGTTTTTCGGAAAGCTGCGATGCCACGTTTTCTACTGTTTCATGGGTTTTGGCATGTTGTAATTATTTTCGAAGACTTCTCTTTCAGGAAAATTTGAATCTTACGTTTTTTTGGCTTACCTCGTTGGTACAAGTGAGCACAATTGGACTGATCAATATATCTTCGTCACAACTTTCAAGCTTTTTGATATGTCATTTGGAAATGAGTCTGTAATTTTCTTAATTTCTCGCAGGGAGTAGAGGTAAAGGTACCCTTCTTTCTTTTAATTGAATCGGTTGAAGGAGTCATGAAAATGTGTAACCTTCAATTGATTATCTATTTTTCCAATTCTGTTGAAAAATGTAAAAAAAAAATTGAAAATTTGTTCCGTTTTATTTCTTAATCCGATGGACTTTACAACTGACTTACTTTCGGTGGTAATCTTGAAGTGGATAAAAGGCGTGGGGTAGATTGCTGTAACCAAGGATAAATCGATCATGTACCTCAATGATAAAGAATGCTTTTTCTCGTATGACGATCCGTTGGATCTGATTGGTACTATGACTTGATCCACTATCTTTATCGGATGGTCCGTAAAGTCACAACTTTGTTCCTTTGTCGCTTGGTCGACTTGGTTAACTTTTAGGTACGGGTCCCGTAGCTTAGGTTCTTGAACATTATTCCTTTTTTAGGAAACTCATCGGTCTTTGCTGAATCGTCTTGAATGTTTTTTTTTGGTCTTGAAAATTTTTCTCTTAAACAGATATTGAGTAGTTTTTTCTAGTTGTTTACCTTCGTGCTCTAATGTAATTGTCCCTTTGATTACTTAAAAGCTGTCGTTGTTGCTTTGTATTGATTAGCGCCATGCATTCAAACACCGAATCATTCTTTATGTACATGGTTTTTACAACAGGCTGATCCGACGGATATATAAATTCATTCTTTACAATTTTGTGATGATTTACAATATTTACGTTTTTTCTTCTAGAGTCACGATTTTTTGTGAAATGACCTTTGAAAATGCAAGATGTACAAAGAGCCTATTTTGCAGCGCATAAAGCGAGGTGGCCCTCTATGAAGTTTCTGCCATGTTTTATACGTGAGTTTCCTCTTTATACAACGATTGCTGGTTCTCGTTCGTTAAAACTTTGTTTGTTATTTACACAAATATTAAGTACAGGATAAGAAGGATTAAAATAGCTTGTCAACTTCAAATGATTTGAGGTTTCTTTGTCGTATATTAAACCAACATTTAGAGCTTAAACCTTTGGTCAGGTTTCTGATATTAGTTTTATTTGGATTTCGTAGTTCTTCATATTGTTAAAAAAGATGTCGCGAACCCATTCATATTCTCAGTTGTGGGGATATCGCATTTCTTAGCCCTCTCAGCTAGCACTCCCCAGAAGTGTTCTGAGCTCTCTATCTCTCAGGCGTCTATCAAGTAGCTTGTGGCGTTCTTCGAAAGTTACGTTTGCTTTTTTGATGATAACTTGATTTACGAAAACCGAAAATTCGGCAAAATTTATCTGTATGATTTTGACTTTTGAGAATTTTTGTGCAAAAATGCGTTTCCTAGTGCCAAATTAAGTATTGGGCAAATCTTCTTGCCCTCTTCTTCCATGCGCATTCGGTTTATGGTCTTGGTTTCTAGTTTGAGTCTGATGCCTTCTGGTTTGTCACATCTTCTCTTTTCTTCAAGGTTTTTGCTATCCGTTCGGCTTTGGCCGTTGTCGGTTCGTTTTGCTGATTCTCTTCCAATTGTAGGGTTTCAGATTTCAGATTTTGCTAAGAATTTAGTAGATTTTCTGTATCGAAGTTCTCTTTGGCTGTTAAAGTGAATAAGAAAGTAAAGAACAGAACTCAATTAAAATGTGTGTTAACTCTAACTAATCAGCAATAAAACTGAAATTGCTCACTCCGGAGGAGGTTGCTAGCGGTAGTCAAGGCCATAACATAAACGACCTGTTGAGGTAGTCAGATTTTTTTTTAAAAAAAAGAAAACAATCACAACAATTGCGAAGTATATTTGAAGTGAGGGTCTTTCAGTAATTTTAAGAACCACTTTCATTTAAACCAAAAATTTATTGAGGCCCAATTTTTTGATTTTGTCCTAATTGGGGGCTTATCACATCTTTTTGAACAACACGTATATCAAGAATACTCACGGTGAACCAAGTTTCAGTTAAGTTAAAACTATCTTTAAAGTTTCATGTTGCTGAGTGTCAGAAGTCTGCTTATGTCCAATATACTGTATGCTTTGAATAACTGAATGCAAAATGTTTCTTTTCAGTCATCATTTCTTTTTTAAAAAGGTTATTTTGCTTCTAGATTTCACTCAAATATTGTTTTTTTCCTGGTGTTCTATGTTTCTGATATCGTGAGTTTTGGGGCTTTTACCATCGTTTTAACGTAATTTTATAATTGATATTTCACTTACATTTTTTAACCGTGAGTTGTTTGTTTGCGAAGATTTGCTAGTCATAGTTTTTAGGAGCAGGGGTTCATGATATTATCAGGTCTGTTTCGCTTGTATCAGAAAACGCAACTCGTACCAAAGCAATAGCCCTGTTCGAAATAGCTTCTAATTGTTATTTCTATAAGTGACTGTCTTTCATTGATTTTTTTCTCTTGTTTTGAGATCTGTGATGTTAAAACTGCGGAAATTTTACAAATGTTCCAATTGAGAAACTTTTTTTAAAATTATAATTTTTTGTAATGATGCTCAAAGTTTATAAAATTCCTAATTTCTGTGTAGTTCTGATCGAGCATTTTCCCTATATGGCCCTGATTTCGAGGTTACCTCATTTTTCTAAAGTTTTCCGTTTGAGGTTTAGCGGTGTTGTATAATGTTCTATAGCGGTGTCTGGATGATGTGTTCATTTTTTTTTCGTAATATTTAGTTTTTTTTTTTCAGTGTAATTTTGTTCCTTGTTTCAACTTTTCTGGGAAAACAGACTCGGCACGGTTGAAAAAAATCTATTTAATTAGTTTAACAATCTACTTAGAGTTATCAAATGTTTAATCTGTCGTTTAACAACTTAGTCAAGGAGAACCTACTTAGAAAAAACCTAATGGAAACTAGCTCCAAATAGTTTTAGTTCTGTATTTTTAATGAAATTTTACCGAGAAATTGAGGTTTTGTGATTTGAAAGGAGAATGTATATTGTTTTGTCAATCAATTTGCAGGTGAATTCGAAATTTATTTTTTCCACCTCAATCTTTGTTTGTGATTTTCTGAACTAATGATAGCCAATTTGTTTCAGATACCGAGAACTGATTACACCTAAAACAAGACTGCTCGTATCAGGGAGAAGCCCTGAGTATTCCGACTGCCTTTTCAGGTCTATGGAGAAGAAATAATATGGAAAAAATTAGTTATATTAAGAAAAATAAAAAAATTTATTTAAAAACTGAGATTTTTTTGTGAAAACCATTTCCCCGCACGCTATATAAAGTATAATAGATATCGCTCCTAGTATCCTAGTAACAAATCAATTAATGCAAACAAGACTGCTCGTATCAAGGCGACGCCCTGAATGTTCCAACTGCCTTTTAAGGTCTATGGAGCACTAATAACATGAAAAATTTAAATGTAATAAAACAAAATCAAATTGATTTTTTTAAAAAACTGAGATTTTTGTGAAAACCTCCACTCACACATTATATTAAGTCCAAAGTGATAGGTTTTGCTCCTATTGACAGATCAATTATGGCATATAAGCTTCCTTGAACAAATTTGGAGCGATTTCTAAGACGGATTAAATCTCGCTTGCCTGTTAAAAGCGCAAAAAATATTCGCGCGTTAATTGTCCCAAATTGGTCAAAGTAGCAATCTTTAAACCCCCATCACTTTAGAAAAAATGATCACAGATGAAAAAAAAATTTTCAAATTTTTGCTCAAGACAAAAGTATCTTTCGAATGATATAAAAAAATTCCGCCAAAAAGGACTTGTTAAAAAGTCGAAATTTTCATGAAGAAAAAAACCACCCCGAGCTCAAATATTTCGTTATTATCATAAGAAAAGTTGGAACAGCAAAATTGCTCGTAAAAAGCCGAATTCCTGAATATTCCGACTGCCTTTTGAGGTCTTTGAATTATTTTTCCATCAAAAAAAGTGAAACGTTTCAAACATAAAATGGATTTTTTTTTGGAAAAATACAAAGTGATATATATTTCACATCTGTGGCGGATTTGGGGGGGGGGGGAGCGGACGCTTTTCCCCTCAGGAAATTAACTCCCTGCCGACCTTTTTGTACTTTTTGAGAAATCGATTTTTGGTGACGGACCCAAAAGTTTTCTAAAGGCGCCTTTGCGCCAATATAAACTAAATTTGAGAGGGGAGTTAAGAAAAAACCGTTAAGAAAAAACTTTTGCCTGCAGCGCAGAAAATTTGGTCAAAATGGGGTCTTTATCAGGAGCGGATCTACGATTTTCTCGGGGAGGGGGGGCAGATTTTCAAAAAATTTAGTAGTGATTTAGGAGAGCTCAGAAAATCAATTAGGTCTACCTAAAAAAATGGTCGACAAAATTTTCAAAATTTTTTGGAAATCCGCCCCCCCCTCGAGAAAATCCTAGATCCGACCCTGTTTCGCATGTAACAAAGTTTCAAGTAGACCAAATAGCATGCCTCACTTCAATTTTGAACATCTATCTTTATAACAGTTAAATTTTTTCTTACGAGTTTACAGCAGCACAAAGCTTGCACCATGTACGGAATTGCATTACAAGCCTTTCTCTTCTTGTAAAATGTATGATAAGCGTACTTTGCTTTGCGTTGACAAAATGTAAGGTAAGTCAAATTTTGCTTTGCAGCTTTCGATTTGAAAAACAAACGTAATTCAATTGCGTGTATTTTTATGAATATAGAATCAGGGAGTGCATCGACATATCCGAGACCACTTTGTCAATGTATTATTGTTTCAAGACTCAAAACTTATTTTAAAAAAATCCGCAAATGGGGTAATGTAGCTGATAGCCAGCAAGTACTTGGATAATCATCTATTCCAAAAAACGCCGGCATGCCTCGGAGACGCTTCTGAGCGGCACACATCTCATCACGTTTGTCCAGTATGTTACCAGGTTGATTTTCATTTCTCCATAATTCGATCGGCATTGTGATCTACGTATGACAATAAAACTTCGAAACAAGGGAGGAAAATACGGTACTCACAGGGTGTAATTATGGGGGGGTGGGGGCAAGGATTCGACGCCTTCCAACCAAAGAGTTTACCCTTCGGTATTATTTATGAAATCCATTTTCGGCCGACCAACCCTTCAACTTTTCTAAAAGAGTCTTTGGCGCCAATATATACTAATTTTGAGCGGTTACGGGCGCGCCAAAAACCTCACAATTTTTTCGCCATAATTTTTCAAAATATTTAATGCGTAGTGCAGTATTATTCATTGTTACTTAAGACGTCATTCTTATATTAGTCGTTAATCTATTGTTGGTTATCAAGGTCGCTATCGACCTGTCAAACATCGGTTCAATTCTATGCAAGCTTATTCACTCACTCTCTAGTCGACTTATGAAAGATTTAAGTAGACAAAATTTATTGTCATGAAATGATTTGTTAAAGTACTTATTTATTTATATATCAAGATGAATTAAGTCTTGGCTAGTTATCTCAGTCCTTTAAGTTATCACAACCACAGCGAGCCTAAAATCACGTTTTTTGGCTTGTTTTTTCAAAACTTTACCCGTGACTAAGAACATATTGCCAAAATAGGGTAATTATAGTCTTCTGGAAGCGCTGAGTTTAAAAGCTGAGTGTAAATCCGGGGTGGCTCACTCATAGAGTAATTTCAGATAAGATACACCGTCTGTTCGTCACGCTATCTTATTTTCGGCTGGATAGATTCGTGCAAATTCGTAGTCTAATACCGATCTGAATCGTACTCTTATATCTCCCAGTCTCAAAAGATCTAGTATATACTGGCATTTGCGAGATAAGATATCAGGTTTTTGAACCTGTCATAATGGAAACGTTTTCGAAATAAAAAAAAGTTTAAAATGCTGCGAGCAATCTGCACCAATTTATTCATTCACCAAATAAAATATATTCTTTATCAATGAAACTTATAAAAACTGAAAACAACAAAGACATCAAAAACCTGTGGGTTGTCAATTTGCTTAAAAACCGATCTGTTTTTTAGCTTTTTTGCGTTTACCGGTTCAGTTGAGTTTGCATATTCCGGTTCAGTTTGCATATTCCGGTTCAGTTTGCATATTCCGGTTCAGTTTGCATATTCCGGTTCAGTTGAAACAAACTGCATAATGGCTGTCAGTTGAACTAAATCGGCAGGTGTGATGAAGTGAGCTTTCACACCGAGTTCTTTGTCAATCGAGCACTTTTTCTGAGCAGTGACCAAATCCATCGTATAAGGCGAAGGGTAGCCAACAACCCCGTAACAAACATTTGGCGCAGCATTTTCAATCAAGCATGCCAGGAGGACACCGAGATGGATCTACAAATTTATCTATTAACAATGATGTGTAACGAAATTATGCTTAAAATTGCGTAGTTCTTGACTAAAAATATTTGAAGGTGCAAAAGCCAAAAAAAATCTAATACTCGGGTTAACATCCAGCAAACGACTAGATACAGAAGAAATTGCGTACCAATGATGGCATAGCCGAGCTATATCGACGATATCTTAGCTCCTAAAATTTCCTATCAATGATGGCAAAACTCAAGTTTGCTTCAGAGCTGAAATTTCGAGGTTGCTTCAGAGCAAGTATTTTACTTGAAAATTGCTTGGAACATTATTATTTGGAGACAAGTGAAACTTTTGGTTGTGGTCGAATTCATCAGAAAATAAGAAACAATTCAAACATTGCAAGCAAATAGTTTAGGCTGGCTCTCCTCATATTTTTAAATATAAAAAACAAAATTGGATAGAAAAAAAATCAAATAAGTCCTACTCATTCTTACATGTTCTAACCAAGGAGTATGCTTTTCTGTCCAATGAAGAAAACTCCTCTTATAATTTTCTGCAATTAATTCTTCTGCCTTCGGCACTAATTACGAGTTTTTAGTGAAAGTTTGACCACTTCGTGTTTCTTCCACTTAACGGAACAAAACATTTCTACAACTTGAAAAAACGGTAGCCAACAAAATTCAAGCAACTTGCTCAGGCACATCAAATAAGATTCAAGCTGATTAAAATGTTGGCAAAATTTTTTGTATAAAATTATATATATTGAATCACTTTTATTGTTTTTTGTTGTATAACTCAACTATAAATGAAAACAGAATTTCTCTGAATTTTTTCAAAGATATTACCCGCATCCAGTTTCAAGCATAATAATCAATTATATTACGATTTTAGTACCAGTCTTACTAAAATTGAGAAACAATCGATTATAATCAATTAATTAATCGATTATAGTCTATCTTCTTAAATTCAAATTGTACTTTGCCGAAACTTTGTCAATTCAAAACTATATTCGAATTATATCTTATGGGTTATTATTTTTGGGTCAATAAGAAAATCTCTAAAAGAGAGATCTCTTGAACACTTTGGTTCAACTGAACACAAAGTTTTACCATGAAACAAAAGTTTCATAGAGATCCTTTCATATGAGTGGAGATTGTAATCTCTTGGAAAATATCACGATTGTGTTTATTATTGATTATAATCCATTATTTTTATTCAAATTTCTAGTTCTTTAGTTTTGCACAAAAATCCATTATTATTGATTATAATCCCTTTTGTTTGTCCATTTTGCTTTAGAAGTTGCATCTAAATTGCTTATATTTTATGCTTTTTGTAGGCGTTGGTTTCTATGAAAAAAAAAAAGAATTTTTTTTTTTAAAGTTTTCCAAATAATTCAAATTTTTAAGTTTTTTTTTTCATTTCTTCCCCATCAGAGTTGTTTTGTAATGCATATTTTAAGCTTTTCGAAACACCAAAACATCAGCAAATTAATTTAGTTTCATATTTGATTCGGAAGGTTTATTTTTCATTTACCGCGGGAGCCTTTCCACTCATATGAAAGGATCTCTATGAAACTTTTGTTTCATGGTAAAACTTTGTGTTCAGTTGAACCAAAGTGTTCAAGAGATCTCTCTTTTAGAGATTTTCTTATTGACCCAAAAATAATAACCCATAAGATATAATTCGAATATAGTTTTGAATTGACAAAATTTCGGCAAAATAAGAGATTATACTCGATTATAATCGATTATAATTGATTTTAAGGGTTTTTTAAGAATTATAATCAATTATAATTGATTAAAAGAGATTGTAATCTCTTGGAAAATATCACGATTGAATTATAAATCCTGTAAACACCTAATTTTGGTAATTATAGTCAATTATAATTGTCAAAAAATTATCATAATAATCCGTTATAATCGATTACTTACGCCTAAACTTGGATGCGGGTACTCAATAATGAAAGCTTGCCTAAAAACAAACAAATGACTGCTTACGATTTACGATGTATTACAATTTCGACGTGACTAATCAAACTCGTTTGGGTTTAGCTCTAAAATGGATGTCTTTTGAATCTTTTTCGGCTGTGATCGGAGTCATGAGGAGCTTCGAACCCTAGTTTATCTGTACTTTAAGGTTAACAGTTTTCTTAGTTTCCTCATCAAGTATCAGTATCAGGGGCGGATTTAGGGGGGTTCGAATTTCCTCTCAGGGATTCGACCTCCTTCCGACCTCCTTCCCCCCTTTGTACTATTTTGAGAAATCCATATTTGGTGGAGGACCCTAAAAAATTTCTAAAGGCGCCTTCGGCGCCAATATATACTAATTTTGAGGGGGGAGCGCGTGTTGTTTTTGGATTGATAATTTTATAAGATTATCCGTTGATATTTAGTTAATTATCATACTTTTTGTACCAAACTGACTTTTCAAATTGATTGTCAGTGTTGTAAGATTAAGGAGAAGTAAAAGCAGCCTTCATTTTTGAATATCTGATGCTGCGTTGGGACGGTTCAAACATTAACTATTTGTTTGGACTTTTTCTCGCCAATAGCGTCTTTTTTGGTTTAGGGGGAGTGAATTAAAGAATAGGATTTGATATTTTTTATATGAAACAACATTCTAACACTGATTGTCCTAATGCCGTGATTTCATTCAAGAGAGTTGTGCTTTTTTTGCATAAATAGTCTTAAGTTTAGTGAGAATCAGTTCATTTTCTTGTTCCGACTTTCAAAGAAAGTGAGGAACAGATTATTCGCTCAATCGGGGAACCCAGCGTTAGATCTACGAGTCCCCCGCCGGATGCGCACACTACTCTTTTAAGCTGGCGCGTGCCTATCCAAACTGCTCGTGTTATACTTCAATGCTGAAAGCGAGAAGCCAACTATTTACGCGTGGCGAATTATCATGCACTACAAACTCGTCCTAAATTGAATTGAGACAAGCTTATCGGTCTTGTTAATCGTTCTGATTAAACAAGTTTTCGCATAAACTGGACAACACTTCTGGTCCTACAGAGAATCCCTAAAGGTCAAACAGTAAGTAATATAAATTTTGTCCTTTAAAATTTTGTTTTTGTGCTATTTGTTTTTGATTAGGGTAAGGTTTGTTTAATTGACATACTGGACAATCATTGCATAATACTTTTATCCAAATTGGTGCATTTGGGAAATAAAAATTTTGTGTAAAGTTTGAGTATGTTTTCTCTGATCCGGAGTGTCCTTTAGTATTTTGTGTATGTGAGATGTTAAAAGCTATTAATACCATACTTAAAGGAAGACAGGGAACTTTAGAATCATTTAATTGATATTCTAAAAGATCTGTATTTTCATTAATTACTGTGTTATTAAATTTTCGGAAATAAGGAGGAGTGTTTTATTTCCTAAAATTGTGGCATCTGCTTTTACGGGCTTAGTTTTGTATTTGTGCCATGATTTTAATTGTCTAATTACTGGGTCGAGATTTTGATATTGTTTTAAGAGTTCAAGTGTAATTTTATCTGTTGAGGGGAGAAAAATATTTTCAATTTCTAGTTTTGATAGGGGAATTGTGTCAAGTGGGTCATGAAGGTCAAAAACTTGATTTATTGTGTATTTTGAATCATTTGTTTGTGTTCCTGATAAATTTATTTTATCGGTTAAATTTTCTTTTTCAATTAATGGAAAAAGGTCTTTTTTATGCGAGTGGTGTTTTATTCTTTTTTGTTGAGTGTTTTTTTTTTATCCATTGTGAGTATGGAATTGGTTTGAAAGTTGATGTTCCTAGTAAATCAACTTCGTAGTGATTATTCTGGCAATCTAAGTTAAATGGAAAATGTTGTAGGTTTTTTATCTGTGATTGATCAATGTCAGTTTTTACTACATATTTGCATTCTAATCGGGGTGATGTTTCATCTTTTGCGAGATAAAATTTTTTTTTTTAGTATTTCAACTGTAGTTTTTCGTGTGAGTAATTCAGGTGGCGTATTTCGACTTAACGTATCTGGTAACGCAAGATTTTTTCCTGCTGTCCAAACTATATGTAAGTTTGCAAATTTCATTAGATTTAGTTGAAATCTATAAACTCTATGATTTGGATTTGATTTTTGTGTAAAGAGAAAATTAATTGGTTTATGATCTGTGAATAGAACTGTTGGGTGTTTTGATCCAAGTATCAGAAATTAATATTCTGTAAGTGTATAAATTATAGCTGTGCATTCTCTCATTAGAGTTGAGAGTCGTAGCTCTGCTTGAGTGAATAATCGTGAATTTGCTGATTTAAGGTTCATTTTATTTGTACCACTGTGTGATTGTAGCAATGGTGCGCTGATGCTAAGACTTGAAGCATCGCGTATTGCATAGAATGGTTGATTTGAATGTGGAATTGTATTTGAAATTTGTTCAGTTAAAAGTTTTTTAATTTCTTCAACTCGTGTTTGATGTTCAGTGGTCCATTCAAAGTTATTTTGTTGTCTGAGGATATTATAGAAGGGTCCTGAGTATAATTGCATTTTATAAATATATTTACTTAAGAAATTCAACATTCCAAGAAATTCTTGGATTTTCTTTTTATTTGTTGGTGGCTGAAGTTTTTGAATAGCATCAATGCGTGATTTTAATGGGGTGATAGAGTTTCGTTCAATATTATGTCCTAAAAGGTTAACTCGTGTTAGAAAGAAGTGTGATTTATCGGGAACGGCCTTCAGATTTTCGTTCTGAAGTATTTTATGATACTGTTCTAAAACTGTAAACATTTCTTCTTTGGTTTGTGATTGCATAAAAACATCATCTAAATTGGTGATTGCGTTTTTTTGAGTATTAGTGATCTAAAAATTTTACTCATAATAATATAATAAGCGATTAAACTCATATTGTTGATTTCCAATAACAAATTGTGTCAAACGTCGTGATTGTTCATCTAGTGGCATTTGGTTGTATGCACGATTCATGTCTGCGGTTGTAAAGTATTTTCCATTTATCTTTGTTAAGATAGCTTGTATTGGTTCAATAGGCCAATTGCATTTTGATTCATCAATTAGTGGATTGATATATCTAGCGTCTAAAACTATTTTCAGTGATTCGCCTTTTGCTAGAATGATAACAGGGTTGATAAAATTGTTACCTTTTGGTTTTTCTTCCTTATTTACTGGTGAGATAATTTTGTATTGTTCTAAGATGTCAAGTAATCTGTTTACTTTGTCGTGTAAGTGAATTGGTACTTTACTGGCTCTTTGTTTTTTGAAATTGCGTCGGGTTTTATTGGGAGATGCAGTGATGAACTGATTTTTCCAACGTCAAATTTTGAGGTTGCGTAGACTGTTGAATATTTTCACAGTTGCTTTGCTAATTTATCAAATTCAGTTTGTGTAATTTGTGAATGTTCAAAATTAAACATTGTTAAAAAGTTTTGTTGTTCTTTTGTGTAATTTGTTATATTGAATGTTGGTTTAAAATATGGTGTTTTTGTGAAGTAATCTGTGTTTCTTTGTTCATTTCTTATTATATTATTTATGGATAATTCTTCGTCAAGAATTGTGGATTGGCAAATATCTAATAATTGGAGTATGTTATTAACGCGGTAGCCTACTTCATTTATAGGTGAAATTGTAGCATTTGTTTCACAGTAAAAGTCCTAAGGGTAATGTTACTTGATATGGTGTATTGTTATACACGTGTAACAAAATGATGTCGGAATTCGTGTTTTTCGAATATTTTATGGATGAGATCGTAATTTTGAAAAATTTGTGAATAGGTTTAAATTCGAAGTCTGACATAAAAATTTGATGTTTATTTTGACTTTTATTATACTGGTGAACTTGTTTTATTGAAAAATTATATATATTTCCTGATAGTGGTTTCAGGTGTTTCCGTTCTTGATTGTAAATTGGGTAAAATTTTGAGAAGAATGGTGGTTGTTTGTTTATTCTTTGGAAGAATGTTAGGGCTGTACTTTTTGTTTTTGTATACTTATCTTTGATTAGTATTTTACTATTTAAGATGTTGATTGTTGGTATATATTTAGATATAAATGGGATGCCAATGATATTGTGCTTAATATCAGTAGTATGGAAAATTTGTTTAAACGATTTGTTTAAAATTTGTTTTGTTCCATTGTTCTCGGGGGGAGAAGGAATAATTGGATTTTTCCATAATTTACTAATGTTGATCCTTGTGCTGTTGCTAGTTTACTAGAGGTTTCAAGAGGCGTTAATTTTGGATGTAATGTTTTGATTTCATTCCAAGTGGGAATATTAATTATATTTGATTCTGCTCCTGAATCAATTAAAAAATCAATTTCAAGATCTGGTGGTTGAAATTCTTTGTTTCTTGGGCTTTCTAAGAGAAAAGAAATTGTCCAAATTTTTTCTCTGGGTTGTTTTTTTTGTATATTTTGATAAATATGTTTTGTGTTTTAGCATTGTGTTTAATCTTTTTCATCGGGTTTAATTACCGTATTAATTTCGCTGACTTATTGTGTAGTTTGTGTAGTATCACTGGGTCCAATATAGTAATTGTGAAGGAGTTCCAATTGATTTTCATATATATGTGAAGTAAACGGTTGTTCATATATGATAGGTTCATAGTCGTTTTCGACTGTTATCATATTTACAGAGATGGTTTTATCTGTAACACTTTCCGAATCTGACGATTCACAATTTATATGATTTAGTTGTAGTTCATTACTTCCTGTGTCATCAATATCTGGGGGGTCTGATGTTGTTTCTTCATTTGTCTGCACTTGATTAATGTGTCTTTGATGTTTTGGTGTGCTACTTCTGTATCGATGTTTAGATTCATGGGAATGGTTATTATTCCTGTGTGGTGACTGGGAATAATTTCTGTATCGATTATTGTAACTTGAGTTTCGATTTTGTGAATTATTTCGTGATCTGTTTTGATAATTATTGTTTGATCTATGATAGTTTGATCTATTATATGAATTATTTCTTGATCGATTGTTCGGGTAATTCTGATTTCGATTGTTTGAATAACTTCTATTTCTATTATGTGAATAGTTTCTATTTCTGTTGTATGATGAGTTACGTGATTGATTATTGGAATAGTGTCTATTCCTTGGGTTTGATTGGGAACTGGATCCAGAAACAAATTGTGTTGTATTGGAATTTGATCGTGAATAGTTATTTTGGTTATTTTGGCTATTCGATCGATTATATCTATTTTGTGTATTTCTTCGTTTGGGTGATCTACCTCTATAATTTGAGTTATATGATGATTGATTCCTTGTGTAATTTGTGTTGTTCGGAAGTGGTTTTCCTGAACTGTTTTTACTATATATATTTTTGTTTGGTAGATTTTGGTCTTTTTCATGTTTTGATAGAATGATTTATTTGGTTCTTTATGCTTTTGAGGTTTATTCTGATTGTCTTGTTGTTTTTGTCTACATTCGGAAATACTGTGTCCGTATTGTCGGCAAGAATTACACCATTTTTTGAAAGATGGTTTGCCTTTAAATTTTGGATGTTTTTCGTAGATATTTAGTATTTCGGTGATTTTTTCAATCAGGTCTGTGTCTGATTCTTGTATGTTATTTATTTGTGTAGTGTTTGTTTCAATTCGATTAACATATTGTAAATTTAGATTTTCTGTTTCTTCGAGTTTCATTGTGATTTCTGCTTGTTCTAGTTTATCTACTAATTTTCGAAAATCTAAGTCTGGTTCTCGAATTGAGAAAGGATGAGATGCTCTCTTTTTTATAGCTATTTTCCTTAATTGTGGTGTTAAGGTCATCATTAAAATTTCTGTCATTTTTTTTTATAGTCATGTGTATTAAGTGAATATGCTTTTCGAACTAGTGTTTCGATACGTACTGCTAATTGTTTAATTGTTTCATTTGGTAATCTGCGAATTTCATTACATAAAACTCTTTGGTGTTGTTTGTTTCTTTCAGAGTCAAACATTTTTGAAAATTCTTGTGTGAATCTTTTCCAGTCTAATTTTATTTCTATGGGTAGTACTGAAAACCATTTTTGAGCTGCGCCATCTAGGGTTGTTTGTATTAGTGCTGTGCGTCTAAGTATCCAATTTTGATGTAGTGGCGTATTAATTGGTTCTGGTCCTATATTTTAAATTAAATTCGCTGTTACTGCATTTAGATAATCTTCTGTTCCTGTGAATATCATCAGTGGTTTATTGGATGTTATTGATGATCCACCCATGAGGTATGGATTCATTGTCATCTGTGGTGATTCTGCGGCATTTGGCATTTGTGAAAAATTTGAAAGTTGATTTTTTGTTATTTCGTGTTGCTGAAGGTAATATGGAAGCGGTATTTCATTTTGCATTTGAGTTGGTTGATAAGAATGCATTAACATTGGGTTTTGTGGCTGTATTGGTTGAATAGATTGTGTATTAAATGGGTTTGGTATATTGATTTGTTGTGGGTTTTGTATATCTGTTGGGTTTTGTGGGTAAATTTTCATCTTTTGAGATGGTTGAGATTGTCGCGGTCTCTGTGTGCGATATTCTTTAGTATATGGTGCAAAAACATCTGGTTGGTGATAATCATCTTCATCAGATGATAAATAGTTTGTATTATATGGTGTATGTTGTTTATTTTTATTTTGGTGAAAGAATGGGTAATTTTCACTATAATCCTGTGGAGGTTGTGGATTATCTGGAAAACTTACAAAATTGGTCGATGTTTTCGGGAGATTCCAATAATGGGAACATACGTGATTTAAATTTTGTGTGTTTTTTTGGGGATGTTGGTTTGTTTTTGGTTTAAGAGCATAATTATAATTGTGTTCTGCAAAGGTATTTCTTGTGAGTGGTTTTCGTGTTTTTGACGGTATTGTCATTGGTCTATACGTTTGATAGTCCATTTGTGAATATTTTGGAGCCACCGAAGATTTAACGGTTGATTGTAAGGTTACTTGTGTTAGTGAAGTATTTGTATTTCTTGGTGTTGTCAGATTGGGGTGTATTGGTGAAATATTTTGTTGTGTAGTTGTTGTTGTTGTTTGGACGATTTCTTCATTTATGAAGTGTGATGGTGTTTGAATATCTTGTTGTGTAAGATTTCTGGTTCCATTAAGGTTTTCATTATGTATGACCGTCGAATTTAAACTGTTATTTCGTGTATCAGGTAAAAATGTATTATAATTCAATGGTGTTGCATCAATTGTTAAAGGTATTACTTTTACATAATCTCTGTGATAAGATATTGTACTTTTTGCTTGACTTGAGATAGCTTGTGGGATATTTAGAAATGCATGATGGGAACATTCAGGGTCCCAAATGTAGTCTGATGGTTCTGAAAGAACAGTGTCGTCATTGGTATTTTGAGGTCTAAATTTTTTTCTTGCTTGTGAAATTAAGTCTAAATTGTGGGTGAAATACTCTATTATAAACCATGCTAAAATCTTTTGTAAATCATGTTTAGTGTGTTGTGAAACATCTTCTTTAGTGAAATTTTTGCGAATTATATGTAGAAATGATGAAAATACTGTGCTTTCATTTCGTACTTTTGTATGTCTGGATGTTTCAGTTGGTGATATACTTTGAACTTCTGTTTTTTCTAATATAGATATATAACTAAATATTATTGCAAAAACTTCGTTAGTAAATATGGAGTTTGCTCTTTGTGAATTATGATATTGTATGCTTTTGATATATTCTATGAATACTTTTGAAAAAATTTAGTTCTAAATCATCTGTTTCAATTACATATTTACGATGGGCTGTATTTGGTGTGCTGAATTCTATAGTGTAGATTCCATATTGTTGTGTTAGATTACATATATCTTTCAAATAATGTTCAATAATTTGTCTTTTGATTTTTACATCTGGAAATTCTTGTTTGCATGGGCTGATTCCTGGTTCAAACAAATTTACGAGTAAGTTCTTGCAAAAATTGTGTTGTCCTCTATCATCGAGTGAATCTATAAGAAAGGGAAAAACTGCTTCGTCATCTGGACTATCGTCACTTTGAGTGTGGCTCATTTTTTCGTTTGATGACTGTTAATATATAACTATCAATGTGTCTAATTGGTTGATTCCAATTATACAAGTGTACTGGTTTGTGTTTGTATTGCTTTTATATTCTTCTTTTTCCTCTTTTTGATAAATTTGAAGTTGTTTCTGAGTCGGAAAAATATAATTAATCATGAATGGGACAATTTTTATCTATTGATTCTTTTAATTTATATAGTTCGTCTAAACTATTGACTTCTGATTCAGAAAATGCGTTTCTATTTTTTGAAAATCTTTTTTTCCGTGTGATTTGTCTTTGCTTATTTATATTTTTCCTTTTATTGTTTGTCGTTTTGTTCTAATGTATCCAACTGTTTGTGTATGAGGTGTGATTACAAAATCGTATTTTTTCTTATCTATTTCACAGTTGTGTAAAACGATTGTTTGTTTATTTCCTAAATTTTTGAATGACATAAGGTTTAGGATGAGGGATGCAAGAAGTTGTTAGTTATTTCTATTTCCTTAGACTGTTAGTCCTTACGATTTTTTGGTTAGCTTAACTTGGGTCTTTTTGTTCAGGGTTGGAGAGAAAAGTATATCGATTCCGAAGAATGATTTTTTACTTTCTCGTGGCTAGACTAAGCTAAGGTGTTAACTTACTTAATCTTACTTAGGGGTAGTGATTGTGTTCAAGGGTTGGAGAATAGTAAAGCGATCCACAAGGTTCAGGTATAATTAGAACGCAAGTAGTTCGTAAGATCCACAAGGTTCTTACTAAGTCTTACTAGGTCTAAGATCTATCCTGGGTCTGGTAAGAGGAGGGTTCAAGTGAAGGATGTATAACCGAAGTTCTTCACTGTTTATTTTAATTTGAATGGTTAGTTTTATTGAAAAATTTCTATTAGTCCTGGGTCTTTTGGAAAGGTTGGATAGTGAATCGACGTTTGATGTCGTTAGACAATTGCTAAGTGGGTGATGGAGAACAAAATTGTTCTTTTTGATCCAAGGATAGGCCTTGATGATCAGGCTTTAATTTTAGTGAGATAGAAAATTTATTAAGATCCAAGGAAAAGCCTTGATGATCTGATTTTTTAAAATTGAGTGAATTTAAGTTTAAAATGGTTTAGATTTATTTAATAAAAAGGTTTAGTTTTGTAATGATATTAGTGAGCTGATGATTGCTGTTATGTTTAGGTGATGAAGCTGGAACAACAGGATGATCTGAGATCTTTTTATCAATCGTTATTGTACATTAATAATTTTGTTTAGCGCCTGAAATGATCATGAAGATTTACTTCAAAATTTTATGTTTGCAAATGAAAATCTAATTTCATTGCTAATAAGATTCTAAATATAAACGTTTGTGTTGGCTTTTGCCGTACAACCATAAAACTAAATGGTAATTTTCTACTTAGTCGTATATCGTCTCTTGTCCGAGGTCTTCTTCCAATACCGGGTAGTTCTAGTATCGTGCGGAATATCGGCTCTGATCCATGAGTCGTAGAGACATTTCAATTAAATTATTATCGTGTAACATTTTGAAAATGTTTTGTCTAAATTCTAATCTATATTTGGTTAGTTCTAAGCTATTAAGGTCTTATTCGAGACTTATGGTCGCACCAGATGAGTTGTAACCGATGTGGTTAGCTCATATAGAGTAATTTCGGATAGGGTACACCGTCTGCTCGTCACGCTATCTTATTTTCGGCCGGATAGATTCTCGCAACTTTTTAGTCTAATACCGATCCTAATCTTACTCTTATACATACTAGTCTCAGGGTGTTTAACTAGTCTCTGCTAGGCTCAATAGATCTAGAGTATACTGGTTTTTTGCGGCAGCTGAAGTTCTCTTGGAGAGGCAACTAATTTCTAAGTTAAATTCAAATCTCTCTGGTGCTGAAATTACAAGTAATTTCAGCACTTACAAATAAGTGGGTTGTTAGTTAGATGGATTGTGATTGGTTAATATTAAATATTTTACAGTGGTAAAATATCCAATTGATCCAATTATAAAATGTAGTTTAGATCAGGTTCCCCCATGCTAGATAAAATCAGATCTAAAATTGGTTTGAATTCATAAAAAGTCATTACATTATAACTAGATTCAGATGTGTTCTTATAGTAGAAACATCGCAAACAGCAAAAAGAATTCGAATTTTGTGTTAAGGGTTCAGATTGGCTTGTTGCGAAGACGATGAGCTTCATTTTACCCTTTATCCTGAAAAAAACGAGTGAAAAAATTGAAAGAATTTCTTGGTGCAGCCTCACCAAACTGTCGTGTTTGTTTTGAGGACACAGACATTATAAAGGTCTTGAATGTTGGACAAAAATAAGAGACAACATGATTCCCTTTGCGAACTTTGTACATTGTTGGGAGCCGTCATACTTCCAGTGTTGTATTAGTTCATTTGTTGGCTTATATTGATCATCAACGCAAATTGTGAACAATTATTCAACCGTTCATTGACGCTTAAGTTTTATTTTCTATTTGTTGTTTTGTTAAAAAGAACCAATTTGAATTTCTATTCTCAATTTTGTTGTTTTCTTTGCCAAAATGGTTCCAAAGCAAGAACACCTATGAAATAGTAATGATTTATTGGCTATATTATGACATCAGAAGAGATTTATCAATTTCGTCTAGATCCTTCCAAATTGATTTATCGATCATTCAACAAAATTTCAATCCTATATTTTGGTTGCAGAGAAAACGACAGAAACGAGAAGAAGTATCTAGATCATTTCGTTTTCAATATCCAAAAAATTGCAAACTCTATGTCCCTAGCTAATTATGGAAAAATAATTTGTTCTTAGACATTAATAAGTATAACAGTGCAAAGCCTTGAATGTTGCGACTACCCCTTGACTGGTATGTTTTGTAAAACATTGGAGTTGTATAAGGAACTAATACGACTAAAATAACGTGCCTCAAGTCAATTTGAAAAGGTAAGCAGTGCAAAATAACAAATCTAGAAAAAAATAATTGTTGAAACTATCAAAACATCAACGACCAGCTAGATTGGAGTAAAGATAGCAGTCCGGGGGATTCCAAAGATTCCAGGGTCGATTTTCAAGCTGTAGAAAATTGGATCAAAAACATCATTTCATGCTTTTAATAGAAAGTGGGGGGTCCCGGGTTGGCAAAAAAGGCTTATCATACAATTCCATACTATGGAAAAAATGCTTCTCATTCGATTCCATTCACTTCCCTAGAAAAAAAAAATCGTATGAAAATCCATTGATAACCATTTTTCCCATACAATGGAATTGTATGATAGCCATTTTTTCTATTAAATGGAATTGTATGATAAGTGTTTTTGCCTTAAACCAAAAAGTTGTTTTTTATTTCTAATTTTATTTTTTGAAAAAATTTGGGTTCTGTTTGCCAGCGAACCCAAGTGACAAAGACCTTGGTTACTTAAAGTACCAAAAAAATTGAACGATTTTGCTGTTACAATGCATAGAAAACGACCTGAATTGTCTTCGAGCTGTCGTTCACAAATGAAATAATAAAAGTAACAAACGACAGATAATGATGATTATTTTAAATTTTTGAATTTTCAATTTATCAGACATTAATCAGGGCATATATAAACACGCCATACAAGAGAAATAAGAACTTTCAGCGTTTTTGAAAAAACATTTTGAAGAGAACAGAAAAAAAGCCAATACTATCGTATCCAGGTCTACGTTATACACACAAAAAATTAAATTTTGCATGCAAAATTTTTTTTTTTCGAAAAATGTTCGTTTGCATAGAAAATTCGATTTGCGGTTGAAAAAATTTTTTGTGTCGCGGCTAAAGTTTTATTTATCAAAAAAATAATTATCATTCCATTTTGATAGAATGGAAATCGTATGATAAACATTTTTTGTCAAAAAAAATGAAAAAAATGGGCCATTTGATCTAACTCAATCAGAAAACGAATCAAGGACATTTAAACTTACAAAAAAATTCTTTTTAAAGGTTTTCCTGAAAAAAAAATTCAATGAAAAAAAAATGCATATCATACAATTTTCATAAATGGAAATCCTATGATAAACAATTTTTCCATAAAATTCATGGCATTGTTTGATAAGCATTTTTTGTATGGAATTGCATGATAAGCCCTTTTTTCTATGGAGGTCAACTCGGGGTGTTTTCAATTAAAAAAAAATACCATTTTTAGATATCATAAGAAGATGCATTATCGCTTAGACTTTACCGGACAGTCATTAGTAGTATATGTCGGGGCAGTTCAGCCCGGGGGGGGGGGATTAAGACCTCCATGTATTAACATAGGCTATAGAATATCCGGTCTTCAATCTATGTATTAACATAGGCTACAAGTTTCTCAATGTATTAAGATACCAGGTTTCAGGTGGTAAGTTTTAGATGGTAAGGTTTTATTCGGCGCCCGAATTTTCCATGTATAGTGTATAGATTTCCCTATGTATAAGAAATTCATTGTAGGGAATTGTGAGCTCATTAGGGAATAGTATTCCTTATGTATTACGATGGTAACGTTTCAGATGGTACGATGGTAAGTTTCAGAAAAGTTTTTGGTGCCCGAATTTTTTGGAGCTCGATTTTGCCAATGTTCCAGTTTCTAAATGTTTTCTTAATAGAAAAACAATATACTGTTAACCCATACTTAGCGTTTAAAAAGATTTTTTTTTTCAAAAAAAGGTTTATTGCAGAGAAAAATTACTAATTCACAGCATCGTATACAATTTTACAACACAATCTCTTACAAATTTAGAGGTTTAGTATGTATTCCATCACATTCAACTTCCCGTTTAGGGCAAAAATAGCTCAGTTCTTTTTTAGTTTGTTCATAAATTGCGACTGCATGATTAATTGATTTAAATCCTCTATTCGTTGACTTCAAATTCACTGCCTCGTCCAGTACTTGCCGATACTTCGCCATCGGTCCATCTCCAGAGTCAACTTATACTTTTGACTTTTACTACCGTAACAGCAATAGTTTTTACTACGCAGGCATAACATTTCGGTGCATCTGAACTCCTTCTTGAACAATCCGGGTTCTCTATTGTCATGTTTCTTATGTTTAGAACAGCAAGTACGGGGAAAAAAGTTGTTTTTGCATCTGCTCTGAAGTCGTCTCGACAGTCCTTGCTTCGCTTTTCAGTCCATTCTGCTCGCTTGCTGGGAAGGATACAATCACCTAAATCTTCTTCTGCCAAAGCTAAATAGAGGAAATCTGTATCCGTTTCGAGTTCTTCGAATTTGTTGACATCGCAAAATTTATCAAAAAACTTATAATACAGCTCCAACATTCTCAACCTGGCATACTGTAGTATAAAAAATCCTACTATAATTGGTTCACGATGCTCTATAGTAGATTTAACAAGTTCCACTTCATACAAATCTTTGGCTACGATATTAAGTGTCCTGAAAAATTGGTTTTTGATAGCTTTGTGGGTTTTTTTGTCTCCAAGATATTTTGTCATTGTATGTTTTGATCTTTCCCTTTTTTGATAGCCGTAGGAACTATTTCCAAGAAGTTACAATGTTCCGGTTACTACGACAGATGAGGGATTTTCCTCGCCGGTTCGCCTAGCATCAACAACAGACTGAACAAAACTGTTGAATACTTTATGCGGTGTGTATTTCACAAAACGATGAATTTTGGTACTCTGTAGTCCAAGATCCAAGTAAAAGTTCAAAGGTGGTGTAATCAGTGTTCCGTTGATCAATTTGAAGCTCGATATCAACATTCTTTGCGGCTGTTTTAACAAATTGTTTTCTTCCGCATATGTCTTCATGTTTTTGCCAATACCGTTTCTGGTAACATCTACATTTGTGAAAATAGGTGGAAAATTGGAAAGTTTTGCTTTTAGCTCATCTGGAAGACTCAGATCTTATTACACATAGCCGAAAATTGTTTCATTCCCAATCTTTTGCACTAGTGAATTGGCAGAAAGAGGTCTTTTGAAGGGAAAGTGAGTTCTAACGTGATTTTTTACGTCTACAATGTTTTTAAATTGATCCCACCAGCTACACTCCCACATTTCTTGTATAGAGTATCCTTTTCTCGAATGTAATCTTTTCGAAGCTCATCCATTTCCCTTTTCTTGGTTCCGCGGTTGATATCATCATCAGTTAGGCTCGTTCTAGCTTCTTGACAAGGACAAAAATGGAAATAACAACCCACGGCTTCAAAGACAGTCTTACAATGGTTGCAATAACCATCAACACTGTAGCAATTAATTTTTTTCTGTTTTCCTGTAGTGTAGAAACTTTCAATTTCAGGTCTTGAAAGTATGACATGACCATATTTTCAAATGTTTGAACTCGATTTTGCCTTGCTAGATTCGGTACTGTGCAGCCGAGCTTTAACATACCTATCCCTTTGTCATGATAAAATTCAATCATTTTCTGCATAGCATCAAGGGTAGGAACAACATTCTTGTTGTTATACCACTGTAGAAAATCGCGAAATGTTGTCATCTTTTCCTGTTCCCAGATAGATTTAAAGTAGTTGTAGTTTTCCAATCCCGTAGGTGGTTTGGTTTTGAGACCTAGTTTTTCAAGGCTTGCTTTTCAGTTATCCTAGTGTTAAGAAGTTTTTGATAATCATCAAACTCTTTGTCGAGAGGTTTACTATTCTTCAGTTTGCCGTAGAAGTCATCATACGAGGTTAGTTGTTGTTCATCAAGTTTGTTGGGAGTATCAAACCACTCGTATGGAAAGTATCCTTTCGTCTCACTGGCTTTATAAGCTTTTAAAAAAGAGTCTGAAGTAGTAGCTCCACCCAAAAACTTCATAAGGTCCAGAAGCTGAACATCTCCAAATTTGAAGGAAACAAAATCATTTGCTTTCTTGATAACTGAAGTTCAATGTCTTTTTGTTAATAAGGTAGGGAATGAGGTATGATTTAATGAGTTTTATATCAAACCGACCACCGCTGAATCCAAATACTGGTAGAGTATTGGTGTATCTCTCTAGATGTTGCATCAAGTCAATCAATTGATTTTTTTGTATCCTGAGAAAGTGAGCGGATGCGTCTGTTTCTCCCTCAACCGCGATACATTCGTCTTCGTACTCTCTTGCTTCAATCTTGTTGAAAGTAACTCGTTCATTAAGTATGCTGAAAATTGTGTGTAGCCGCTTTTTGATGTTCTTTTTAAATTCCAGAAATTCCGATCGCATTTCGGTATTATTTTTTTCCTCTAACAACTCCAAGTTTGCCACAAAGTCAATAATGAGGGATTGTGGATCTTTGTCACACAAAAATGAGGGATTGTCAAGAATTGAAACTCATATTAGTTCATGCTTCCCAATCCAAGTTTTTGTTTCGGTTGGTTTAAGCACGCAAATTATTTCAAAGTAAAAAAAAGCAACATTTTTGAATAAGGTTTGTTCTTTGGTGTACCCAATATTGAACCCATCCAGTTTTTCAAACAACGCCTCTCAAAAAGTATAAACATTTTTGGGGTAAATGTTTTTACGGTCCCGGCAACAGAGAAGATGGCGGTTGAAGTGATCTGCTTTGTGGAAAAATGTATCGCAAACTGGGCATCGGAAGCATTTGAAGAAGTTGTCGATGTTATTGACGTAAATTATTTGGTTGTTGTATCGTAGAAGTTTCACTGTTTTCTCGTATTTACCGATTATTCAAGGTCGATATTGTAGATAAAGATGTTTTTCTCTGCTAAATCTTCAACTATTGGCAGATTGTCCATCGAAACTCCGCGAAACTGTTTCGGATCACAACCCGATTTTTCCAGAAAATCATTAAAGATCTTGGAAGTCGATGTTTCAAGATTAGTTATTCCATGTAAATGAACTGCAAGTGCTCGAAAAAAACACAAATTGTCATCAGTGGTTCGGGAGTTTTTGAATCTGGACATCCCATGGGTATGTTTTGCAGCAAGGCCGCAAAAATGGTCACATTAGTGATCAGCTTGAATCACCATTTTGTATTTTGTCTCTCTTGTGTACAAACTTCAACGAAATCTTGCTTATTGGCCTTGTTCTGTATAGTCATCAAGTCTGCTTTAGTACAAAGCAGTATAGGTTTATCAAAGAGTGTGTTATTTTCATGAGCGTAGAAATTACGATTTTCGCCGGTTTCTATAGTACGTAACACAAATTCCAAGGCAATAATGATTTTTGCTGCACAATCAAGTTTTTCAAAAACTTGATCCAGTTTTTCATTAACTAGATTAGAATCTAGTTTTGAAAGTTGAAAATTGAATTCTTTGTGGCGGCCATTTTCCATCTCACTATCTAAAAAAAAGGGTTGACAGGCGTTCAACTCATCACGCAGCTGATCGCTATCCTCCTCGTTTTTCATGATTTTATTCAAATCCGCAACAGAATCACTCGTCTTCCTCGCTTTCAACCTGTGATCCTTCTTGCGATGTTGTTGAAGTGAATAATAGCTCGGAAAATCTTTCTCACACGATACACACTTTGTTGACTTTGGGGTTGACTTTACATGCTTCTTGCTCGTATGGAAATTCATTTCTTGCTGGTTGTAATTACATTGTCTAAACTCTAATCTATTTTTGGTTAGTTCTAAGCTATTAAGGTCTTATTCGAGACTTATGGTCGCACCAGATGAGTTGTAACCGATGTGGTTAGCTCATAGAGTAATTTCGGATAGGGTACACCGTCTGCTCGTCACGCTATCTTATTTTCGGCCGGATAGATTCTCGCAACTTCTTAGTCTAATACCGATCCTAATCTTACTCTTATACATACTAGTCTCAGGGTGTTTAACTAGTCTCTGCTAGGCTCAATAGATCTAGAGTATACTGGTTTTTTGCGGCAGCTGAAGTTCTCTTGGAGAGGCAACTAATTTCTAAGTTAAATTCAAATCTCTCTGCTTCTGAAATTACCAGTAATTTCAGCACTTACAAATAAGTGGGTTGTTAGTTAGATGGATTGTGATTGGTTAATATTAAATATTTTACAGTGGTAAAATATCCAATTGATCCAATTATAAAATGTAGTTTAGATCAGGTTCCACCATGCTAGATAAAATCAGATCTAAAATTGGTTTGAATTCATAAAAAGTCATTACATTATAACTAGATTCAGATGTGTTCTTATAGTAGAAACATCGCAAACAGCAAAAAGAATTCGAATTTTGTGTTAAGGGTTCAGATTGGCTTGTTGCGAAGACGATGAGCTTCATTTAACCCTTTATCCTGAAAAAAACGAGTGAAAAAACTGAAAGAATTTCTTGGTGCAGCCTCACCAAACTGTCGTGTTTGTTTTGAGGACACAGACATTATAAAGGTCTTGAATGTTGGACAAAAATAAGAGACAACATGATTCCCTTTGCGAACTTTGTACATTGTTGGGAGCCGTCATACTTCCAGTGTTGTATTAGTTCATTTGTTGGCTTATATTGATCACCCGGGTCGAGATCCCGCTCAAAACCGCTCAAGATTTGAGCGGTTTGAGCGGTTTTTCAGCAAGATTTGAGCGGTTTGAGCGGTTTGGGCGGTTTGGGCGGTTTGGGCGGTTTTTTTTTGGAAAAATTGCTCAAACCGCTCAAATCTTGCTTAAAAAACCGCTCAAAAACCGCTTATTTCTTGTGGTGATTTTTGAACGGTTTTTCAAGCAAGAATTGAGCGGTTTTTGAGCGGTCTTCCCTGGTCGAGGTCCCAGACTCAACGTTTCTCTTCTCTGCAAAACTCGAACGAACAAGTTCATCCAGGGGCGACCAATATGTAGTAATTTTCCAAAAAGTGCCCGAAAACAGCATTTTTGACCAGCATCAACGCAAATTGTGAACAATTTTTCAACCGTTCATTGACGCTTAAATTTTATTCTTTATTTGTTGTTTTGTTAAAAAGAACCAATTTGAATTTCTATTCTCAATTTTGTTGTTTTCTTTGCCAAAATGGTTCCAAAGCAAGAACACCTATGAAATAGTAATGATTTATTGGCTATATTATGACATCAGAAGAGATTTATCAATTTCGTCTAGATCCTTCCAAATTGATTTATCGATCATTCAACAAAATTTCAATCCTATATTTTGGTTGCAGAGAAAACGACAGAAACGAGAAGAAGTATCTAGATCATTTCATTTTCAATATCAAAAAATTGCAAATTCTATGTCCCTAGCTGATTATGGAAAAATAATTTGTTCTTAGACATTAATAAGTATAACAGTGCAAAGCCTTGAATGTTGCAACTGCCCCTTGACTGGTATGTTTTGTAAAACATTGGAGTTGTATAAGGAACTAATACGACTAAAATAACGTGCCTCAAGTCAATTTGAAAAGGTAAGCAGTGCAAAATAACAAATCTAGAAAAAAATGATTGTTGAAACTATCAAAACATCAACGACCAGCTTCTCGGCGCAGCTAGATTGGAGTAAAGATAGCAGTCCGGGGGATTCCAAAGATTCCAGGGTCGATTTTCAAGCTGTAGAAAATTGGATCCAAAACATCATTTCATGCTTTTAATAGAAAGTGGGGGGTCTCGGGTTGGCAAAAAATGCTTATCATACAATTCCATACTATGGAAAAAATGCTTCTCATTCGATTCCATTCATTTCCATAGAATAAAAAAATCGTATGAAAAACCATTGATAACCATTTTTCCCATAAAATGGAATTGTATGATAGCCATTTTTTCTATTAAATGGAATTGTATGATAGGTGTTTTTGCCTTAAACCAAAAAGTTGTTTTTTATTTCTAATTTTATTTTTTGAAAAAATTTGGGTTCTGTTTGCCAGCGAACCCAAGTGACAAAGACCTTGGTTACTTAAAGAACCAAAAAAATTGAACAATTTTGCTTTTACAATGCATAGAAAACGACCTGAATTGTCTTCGAGCTGTCGTTCACAAATGAAATAATAAAAGTAACAAACTTTTAATTTTTTGCAAAACTTTTCAATGATGATTATTTTAAATTTTTGATTTTTCAAATTATCAGACATTAATCAGGGCATACAAGAGAAATAAGAACTTTCAGCGTTTTTGAAAAAACATTTTGAAGAGAAAAGAAAAAAAGCCAATACTATCGTATCCAGGACTACGTTATACACACAAAAAATTAAATTTTGCATGCAAAATTTTATTTTTCGAAAAATGTTCGTTTGCATAAAGGTCTTGAATGTTGGACAAAAATAAGAGACAACATGATTCCCTTTGCGAACTTTGTACATTGTTGGGAGCCGTCATACTTCCAGTGTTGTAACAGTTCATTTGTTGGCCTATATTGATCACCCGGGTCGAGATCCCGCTCAAAACCGCTCAAGATTTGAGCGGTTTTCCAGCAAGATTTGAGCGGTTTGAGCGGTTTGGGCGGTTTTTTTTGGAAAAACCGCTCAAACCGCTCAAATCTTGCTTAAAAAACCGCTCAAAAATTGCTTATTTCTTGCGGTGATTTTTGAACGGTTTTTGAACCAAGATTTGAGCGGTTTTTGAGCGGTCTTCCCGGGTCGAGGTCCCAGACTCAACGTTTCTCTTCTCTGCAAAACTCGAACGAACAAGGTTATCCAGGGGCGACCAATATGTAGTAGTTTTCCAAAAATTGCCCGAAAACAGCATTTTTGACCAGCATCAACGCATCTTGTGAGCAATTATTCAACCGTTCATTGACGCTTAAGTTTTATTTTCTATTTGTTGTTTTGTTAAAAAGAACCAATTTGAATTTCTATTCTCAATTTTGTTATTTTCTTTGCCAAAATGGTTCCAAAGCAAGAACACCTATGAAATAGTAATGATTTATTGGCTATATTATGACATCAGAAGAGATTTATCAATTTCGTCTAGATCCTTTCAAATTGATTTATCGATCATTCAACAAAATTTCAATCCTATATTTTGGTTGCAGAGAAAACGACAGAAACGAGAAGAAGTATTTAGATCATTTCGTTTTCATTTTCAAAAAATTGCAAACTCTATGTCCCTAGCTAATTATGGAAAAATAATTTGTTCTTAGACATTAATAAGTATAACAGTGCAAAGCCTTGAATGTTGCAACTGCCCCTTGACTGGTATGTTTTGTAAAACATTGGAGTTGTATAAGGAACTAATACAACTAAAATAACGTGCCTCCATTCAATTTGAAAAGGTAAGCAGTGCAAAATAACAAATCTAGATAAAATTGATTGTTGAAACTATCAAAACATCAACGACCAGCTTCTCGGCGCAGCTAGATTGGAGTAAAGATAGCAGTCCGGGGGATTCCAAAGATTCCAGGGTCAATTTTCAAGCTGTAGAAAATTGGATCAAAAACATCATTTCATGCTTTTAATAGAACGTGGGGGGTCCCGGGTTGGCTAAAAATGCTTATCATACAATTCCATACTATGGAAAAAATGCTTCTCATTCGATTCCATTCACTTCCATAGAATAAAAAAATCGTATGAAAATCCCTTGATAACCATTTTTCCCATACAATGGAATTGTATGATAGCCATTTTTTCTATTAAATGGAATTGTATGATAGGTGTTTTTGCCTTAAACCAAAAAGTTGTTTTTTATTTCTAATTTTTTTTTTGAAAAAATTTGGGTTCTGTTTGCCAGCGAACCCAAGTGACAAAGACCTTGGTTACTTAAAGTACCAAAAAAATTGAACGATTTTGCTTTTACAATGTATAGAAAACGACCTGATTTGTCTTCGAGCTGTCGTTCACAAATGAAATAATAAAAGTAACAAACTTTTAATTTTTGGCAAAACTTTTCAATGATGATTATTTTAAATTTTTGAATTTTCAAATTATCAGACATTAATCAGGGCATATATAAACACGCCATACAAGAGAAATAAGAACTTTCAGCGTTTTTGAAAAAACATTTTGAAGAGAAAAGAAAAAAAGCCAAAACTATCGTATCCAGGACTACGTTATACACACAAAAAATTAAATTTTGCATGCAAAATGTTTTTTTTCGAAAAATGTTTGTTTGCATAGAAAATTCGATTTGCGGTTGAAAAAATTTTTTTGTGTCGCGGCCAAAGTTTTATTTATCAAAAAAATGATTATCATTCCATTTTGATAGAATGGAAATCGTATGACAAACATTTTTTGTCAAAAAAAAAGAAAAAAAAATGGGCCATTTGATCTAACTCAATCAGAAAATGAATCAAGGCCATTTAAAATTACAAAAAAAATTCTTTTTAAAGGTTTTCCTGAAAAAAAAATTCAATGAAAAAAATGCATATCATACAATTTTAATAAATGGAAATCCTATGATAAACAATTTTTCCATAAAATTCATGGCATTGCTTGATAAGCATTTTTTGTATGGAATTGCATGATAAGCCCTTTTTCAATGGAGGTCAACTCGGGGTGTTTTCAATTTAAAAAAATACCATTTTTAGATATCATAAGAAGATGCATTATCGCTTAGACTTTACCGGACAGTCATTAGTAGTATATGTCGGGGCAGTTCAGCCCGGGGGGGGGGGGTCGAAGACCTCCATGTATTAACATAGGCTATAGAATATCCGGTCTTCAACCTTTGTATTAACATAGGCTACAGATTTCCCAATGTATTAGAATAGGGAACAGGTTTCCCAATATATTAAGATACCAGGTTTCAGGTGGTAAGTTTTAGATGGTAAGTTTTTGTTCGGCGCCCGAATTTCCATGTATAGTGTATAGATTTCCCTATGTATAAGAAATTCATTGTAGGGAATTGTGAACTCATTAGGGAATAGTATTCCTTATGTATTACGATGGTAACGTTTCAGATGCTACGATGGTAAGTTTCAGAAAAATATTTGGCGCCCGAAATTTTAAATTTTTGGAGCTCGATTTTGCCAATGTTCCAGTTTCTAAATGTTTTCTTAATAGAAAAACAATATACTGTTAACCCATACTTAGCGTTTAAAAAGATTTTTTTTTTCAAAAAAAGGTTTATTGCAGAGAAAAATTACTAATTCACAGCATCGTATACAATTTTACAACACAATCTCTTACAAATTTAGAGGTTTAGTATGTATTCCATCACATTCAACTTCCCGTTTAGGGCAAAAATAGCTCAGTTCTTTTTTAGTTTGTTCATAAATTGCGACTGCATGGTTAATCGATTTAAATCCTCTATTTGTTGACTTCAAATTCACTGCCTCATCCAGTACTTGCCAAAAAGTAACAAACTTCGCCATCGGTCCATCTCCAGAGTCTTCTAAGTCACGTTTGTTCAGACCTTTACTGCTAAACTTATACTTTTGACTTTTACTACCGTAACAGCAATAGGTTTTACTACGCAGGCATAACATTTCGGTGCATCTGAACTCATCCTTGAACAATCCTGGTTCTCTATTGTCATGTTTCTTATGTTTAGAACAGCAAGTACGGGGAAAAAAATTGTTTTTGCATCTGCTCTGAAGTCGTCTCGACAGTCCTTGCTTCGCTTTTCAGTCCATTCTGCTCGCTTGCTGGGAAGAACACAATCACCTAAATTTTCTTCTGCCAAAGCTAAATAGAGGGAATCTGTATCCGTTTCGAGTTCTTCGAATTTGTTGACATCGCAAAATTTATCGAAAAACTTATAATACAGCTCCAACATTCTCAACCTGGCATACTGTAGTATAAATAATCCTACTATAATTGGTTCACGATGCTCTATAGTAGATTTAACAAGTTCCACTTCATACAAATCTTTGGCTACGATATTAAGTGTCCTGAAAAATTGGTTTTTGATAGCTTTGTGGGTTTTTTTGTCTCCAAGATATTTTGTCATTGTATGTTTTGATCTTTCCCTTTTTTGATAGCCGTAGGAACTATTTCCAAGAAGTTACAATGTTCCGGTTACTACGACAGATGAGGGATTTTCCTCGCCGGTTCGCCTAGCATCAACAACAGACTGAACAAAACTGTTGAATACTTTATGCGGTGTGTATTTCACAAAACGATGAATTTTGGTACTCTGTAGTCCAAGATCCAAGTAAAAGTTCAAAGGTGGTGTAATCAGTGTTCCGTTGATCAATTTGAAGCTCGATATCAACATTCTTTGCGGCTGTTTTAACAAATTGTTTTCTTCCGCATATGTCTTCATGTTTTTGCCAATACCGTTTCTGGTAACATCTACATTTGTGAAAGTAGGTGGAAAATTGGAAAGTTTTGCTTTTAGCTCATCTGGAAGACTCAGATCTTATTACACATAGCCGAAAATTGTTTCATTCCCAATCTTTTGCACTAGTGAATTGGCAGAAAGAGGTCTTTTGAAGGGCAAGTGAGTTCTAACGTGATTTTTTACGTCTACAATGTTTTTAAATTGATCCCACCAGCTACACTCCCACATTTCTTGTATAGAGTATCCTTTTCTCGAATGTAATCTTTTCGAAGCTCATCCATTTCCCTTTTCTTGGTTCCGCGGTTGATATCATCATCAGTTAGGCTCGTTCTAGCTTCTTGACAAGGACAAAAATGGAAATAACAACCCACGGCTTCAAAGACAGTCTTACAATGGTTGCAATAACCATCAACACTGTAGCAATTATTTTTTTTTCTGTTTTCCTGTAGTGTAGAAACTTTCAATTTTACGTTCAGGTCTGGTTGCTTGAAAGTATGACATGACCATATTTTCAAATGTTTGAACTCGATTTTGCCTTGCCTTGAATTTTTGTGTTCCTTCATCGTAGTCACATATCGTATACAAACCTGTGGGCATATTCTGAGGCATAGAATAAGGATAGAGTTGACTAGCATCAATACCAACGATTGATATACACAAGTTGTTTGATTTTCGAATAAAGGTTTCATTTGCTACTGCTTTCCTTAAGAAAACAATTGAGGGACCACCGGTCATATCTTCCCGTAATTTTTCAAGCAAGTCACTATCACTCAAAAAAAATGGGTAAAACTAATAGTCGGTTGATTTGCGTGGACAGATATTGGCTAGATTCGGTACTGTGCAGCCGAGCTTTAACATACCTATCCCTTTGTCATGATAAAATTCAATCATTTTCTGCATAGCATCAAGGGTAGGAACAACATTCTTGTTGTTATACCACCGTAGAAAATCGCGAAATGTTGTCATCTTTTCCTGTTCCCAGATAGATTTAAAGTAGTTGTAGTTTTCCAATCCCGTAGGTGGTTTGGTTTTGAGGCCTAGTTTTTCAAGGCTTGCTTTTCAGTTATCCTAGTGTTAAGAAGTTTTTGATAATCATCAAACTCTTTGTCGAGAGGTTTACTATTCTTCAGTTTGCTGTAGAAGTCATCATACGAGGCTAGTTGTTGTTCATCAAGTTTGTTGGGAGTATCAAACCACTCGTATGGAAAGTATCCTTTCGTCTCACTGGCTTTATAAGCTTTTAGAAAAGAGTCTGAAGTAGTAGCTCCACCCAAAAACTTCATAAGGTCCAGAAGCTGAACATCTCCAAATTTGAAGGAAACAAAATCATTTGCTTTCTTGATAACTGAAGTTCAATGTCTTTTTGTTAATAAGGTAGGGAATGAGGTATGATTTAATGAGTTTTATATCAAACCGACCACCGCTGAATCCAAATACTGGTAGAGTATTGGTGTATCTCTCTAGATGTTGCATCAAGTCAATCAATTGATTTTTTTGTATCCTGAGAAAGTGAGCGGATGCGTCTGTTTCTCCCTCAACCGCGATACATTCGTCTTCGTACTCTCTTGCTTCAATCTTGTTGAAAGTAACTCGTTCATTAAGTATGCTGAAAATTGTGTGTAGCCGCTTTTTGATGTTCTTTTTAAATTCCAGAAATTCCGATCGCATTTCGGTATTATTTTTTTCCTCTAACAACTCCAAGTTTGCCACAAAGTCAATAATGAGGGATTGTGGATCTTTGTCACACAAAAATGAGGGATTGTCAAGAATTGAAACTCATATTAGTTCATGCTTCCCAATCCAAGTTTTTGTTTCGGTTGGTTTAAGCACGCAAATTATTTCAAAGTAAAAAAAAAGCAACATTTTTGAATAAGGTTTGTTCTTTGGTGTACCCAATATTGAACCCATCCAATTTTTCAAACAACGCCTCTCAAAGAGTATAAACATTTTTGGGGGAAATGTTTTTACGGTCCCTGCAACAGAGAAGATGGCGGTTGAAGTGATCTGCTTTGTGGAAAAATGTATCGCAAATTGGGCATCGGAAGCATTTGAAGAAGTTGTCGATGTTATTGACGTAAATTATTTGGTTGTTGTATCGTAGAAGTTTCACTGTTTTCTCGTATTTACCGATTATTCAAGGTCGATATCGTAGATAAAGATGTTTTTCTCTGCTAAATCTTCAACTATTGGCAGATTGTCCATCGAAACTCCGCGAAACTGTTTCGGATCACAACCCGATTTTTCCAGAAAATCATTAAAGATCTTGGAAGTCGATGTTTCAAGATTAGTTATTCCATGTAAATGAACTGCAAGTGCTCGAAAAAAACACAAATTGTCATCAGTGGTTCGGGAGTTTTTGAATCTGGACATCCCATGGGTATGTTTTGCAGCAAGGCCGCAAAAATGGTCACATTAGTGATCAGCTTGAATCACCATTTCGTATTTTGTCTCTCTTGTGTACAAACTTCAATGAAATCTTGCTTATTGGCCTTGTTCTGTATAGTCATCAAGTCTGCTTTAGTACAAAGCAGTATAGGTTTATCAAAGAGTGTGTTATTTTCATGAGCGTAGAAATTACGATTTTCGCCGGTTTCTATAGTACGTAACACAAATTCCAAGGCAATAATGATTTTTGCTGCACAATCAAGTTTTTCAAAAACTTGATCCAGTTTTTCATTAACTAGATTAGGATATAGTTTTGAAAGTTGAAAATTGAATTCTTTGTGGCGGCCATTTTCCATCTCACTATCTAAAAAAAAGGGTTGACAAGCATTCAACTCATCACGCAGCTGATCGCTATCCTCCTCGTTTTTCAAGATTTTTTATTCAAATCCGCAACAGAATCACTCGTCTTCCTCGCTTTCAACCTGTGATCCTTCTTTCGATGTTGTTGAAGTGAATAATAGCTCGGAAAATCTTTCTCACACGATACACACTTTGTTGACTTTGGGGTTGACTTTACGTGCTTCTTGTTCGTATGGAAATTCATTTCTTGCTGGTTGTAAGTACAATAATTACATTCCGGACAAGAAATAACACCTCGCACCCAAGTCTTGCGATGTCGGACAGCATTTTGACGAACATTTATCTTACTGCAGTCCTCGCATTTCACTTTCTCATTCCTGTTGAGTGCTGGCATCTGAAAAAAAAGTGGGAGATTTAGCTTGTAGCAAGATTAAATAAAAGTACATGGCACCTACAAAATTCGGAGTTTTAAAAAGTCCCAAAAAATATTGGTTCATTTGTATTTACTTTGAATTATTGAAAAATTAGTTTCAAGTAGTTATACAAAGTATAGAGCGATTGCTTTAAACGTGAAAAAAAAATCAGAATAAAATGAGTTTTACTTATTTTTTCTTAGAGAAAATCAACCAATCAGAATTGAGTATTCTTTTAGTAACACTGTTTGTTGGAAATCAACCAACCAGACTCCAGCATTTTCTAAAAGTGCACTGTTTATTTTTTTTAAAAAAACGCTAATCCTTATTTTAAAAATGTCAATCAAAAATCATTTGAGCTTCCTAGAGTTACTCTACAAGAAAAAGGCAAAAATTCCAATTGATTTTCTAATTGATGAAATAGATGTTGACTCATACTTTTTTCATAATTTTTTGGACGTCTTAATTGTACAAAAAAGAGTTATTTGACTAAGTAAAGGTCTCTTCAGAGAAACTCACTCGATCAAAGAGGTTACTTTTGATCCACATATTGCGTATCAAAGTTTTAAACTTACGGCTGATATACACCTCACAATGAAAAAATTTTTGTTTATTCTCGAGAATTTGAAATTATTCAAAACATCATACGATAAGATATCAAAAACTCTTTTTATCCCCCATCTAATAACCAAATTTGTAAAAACTCCCCAGCAAAATTCTTTATTTTTTCATTTCTTTAAGGATTTTCAAAGTTCAAAATCCTGCTTGATTCGGTGTGGAATCAGATTTCCAGAGTTTTGCTTCGAAAATTTCGTCAACTTTGAGTTATCCTCCCAAATTTCCATAAAAATTAAAAAACCTGATTATCTACTCAAAAATCAGCATTTTTTTATTGATTACATACAAAAAATTCAAAAAAATTGTGGAAAAAAATTGCAGAGATAATACTTTTTAATAATTTTATTTCTTTTGTTACTTATATCTGTAATATTTCTTATTTTTACTGCAAAAAACGTTTGGTCATTTATTTTTGCAATTGTTTTTGAGTATATTTTTACTTATTTGGAATATTTAAGTCCTTAAAAGGGTCTTCTGATTGGGTACGACAACTAGAACAAAATTGAACATTTTTGTGATTGAAAACGACAATACCCAAAACGGAGCTTTGTTTCCGATTGGACACGACTTCTATCCAACATTGCCATAAAAGGAAGCTGAAATCTGATTGGACATGCCTACAATTAAAATAAGGAACATCAATTGAGTTATCCTCCCAAATTTACATAAAAATTAAAAAACTTGACTATCTACTCCAACGTCAGCATTTTTTTATTGATTACATACAAAAAATTCAAAAAAATTGATGAAAAAAATTGCAGAGATAATACTTTTTAATAATTTTATTTCTTTTGTTACTTATATCTGTAATATTTCTTATTTTTACTGCAAAAAACTTTTGGTCATTTTTTTTTTGCAATTGTTTTTGAGTATATTTTTACTTATTTGGAATATTTAAGTCCTTAAAAGGGTCGTTTGATTGGATACGACAACTAGAACAAAAATGAACATTTTTGTGATTGGAAACGACAATACCCAAAACGGGGCTTTGTTTCCGATTGGACACAACTTCTATCCAAGAATGCTATTAAAGGAAGCTGAAATCTGATTGGACATGCCTACAATTAGAATAAGGAACATCAATTCTGATTGGTCAAACCCATACATTCGAAATGAAGGTACCCCTAACTCCTAACTAAAAATCATTTTATTTTCATCTTAACTACCTTCAACTACCTCCTCTCTCACCTCTAAATACCTTAATTTCAACTTATCTTCCGTCAGCTACCCCTCCCTCAGCTCTTTCTTGTGTTTACTCCTCAACTCAGTTTATTGCTCAAAATTATTTTCTCGGTGCAAAACAGCAATCTCATGCACTCTGTCAAATTTTTGCCTGATCTACTACAAATTCAAGTGCGAGAAACAGTCTCTGGAGTTTTTCTGGCACGAATGGACATCCCAATCTAAGTCTAGCACATGGTGGACGTGATGCGAAGGGATTTCAACGAACATCATATGATGCAAGTTCCCATCACAGAGAACCAACTTGGAACAATGCAAATGATGGAGGAAGTTTCTGATCATGTGGGAAGGAACTACCCCGAGATTCCAGACTCAAGATTTGTAGCTCAACCATTCGACGACTTCCTCTTTCCGTGGGAGGACGCAGTACAGCCGAAAACCCCATCACAATAGATGAAGATGAGGGTTTCTCAGAAACAATGACGCCTCAGAACATTCCTCCACAACAACCACCAGCAATGGAACCTCGTCCAGCTCTGTGTTCTATAGAGAACCTCCAGAACTCTTCTGCTGCTCGACAGCTCTTCGATTAAATGTTTTTGTAAATAAATGTTGTTTGGTATTGACTTCGTTTTCTGTAATTAATTTTTTTATTCGATTTCATTTTAATTATGAGAAGAGATGAGACGTTCAGGGTAAACCTTTGAAAAACAATTAAAACTTAATTTAGTGCTCCGAACTCGCCCATATGTTAAGAAACTGGAACAAGGTTTGCACACATACTCGGAAAACACTAGAAAAATTGTACACAAGTAAAAATTTACCTAATGGTTTTTGCATCTTGCCAAAAAACTCACTCACTGTTAGCACGTTGTAGAAAAAAATTGAAACACTTTTTTTTTCTTCATTTTATCGAAAAAGTGAAACACTTTTCGCATCTTGTCAAAAAACATTGAAACACTTTTCGCATTTTATCGAAAAAAGTAAAACACTTTTCGCATTTTGTCGAAAAAAATGAAACACTTTCTGCATTTGTAGGGAAAAAAATGAAACACTTTTGGCGTCTTGTTAAAAAAGTGAAACACTTTTCCAATTTTGTCAAAAAAAAAATGATACAATTTTGACATTTTGTCAAAAAAATTGAAACATTTTTTACTACTTGTTAAAAATACGTTTTTCGCATTCTGTCAAAAAAATTGAAACGTTTTTTACAACTTGTTAAAAGAATTGAAACGTTTTTTGCAACTTCTTGTAAATCAAAAGAAATATTACATCTTTCTTACATGTTTGAAATATTTTTGCAAATTTTTTGACAACGGAGAGTTTTTTTCTTCTTCGAAATTTTTGGTAATTTCGTGAACAATATGAGAGAAATTAGATGGATTATCAAAAATTTTTATGATCTTTATTTACAAATCCATAACCATCAGTAAAATGGTCAATTATTTTTAACAAATCATGTTCATATTTTAAGTTTTGTACTTTTCGAACTCTTTCTAGAAAAGCTGAACCAATAGTTTGTGTGGAAGCTAGTTTTTGGTTAAAACGTAAATAGTGACGTTTGAATTTTTTTCGTAAGAGTCTTTTCTTTGCAACAGTTGGCTTTTGTTCTGCTTCTTTTCATTTCAAATTGTCATCAACAGCGCGGTCAAGTTGATCAAAAACATCGCCATTTGATGAAATCACATTCGAATAAAATCTGTATTTGTACAGAGTGTAAAAACAATCGATAATTTGGTATGTAAAACGAAAATTACCCATTTTTTGTACAATTTGATCGAAAGATGAACCAATCAGAACTATGTGGAACTTACAATTTTCCAAGGAACAGTAAGAATTGTGGGTAGAGACACAAAAATTATTGGTTACTATATATTTTTCGTAAAAATCACTGGAAACGGAAATATCACTGGAAACGGAAATAACCCAGCTCATGCTTTCTTGGTCACGTGACTGGATTAATTTTCTGTTTATATGTTGAAATTTTTGCTTCATCCGTGTATGTATTGTTTGATTGTTAATCATTTTAACTAAAAAAAACTCCAGAGAAAACAGTTAACAGAATGAGTCTAGTTGTTTTGGATATTGAATGTATTGAAAACAATATAGTGAAAGAGTTAGGAGTTTAAAAGGATGGACAAACTGTAGGATATTTCTTTCTTCCTCCCAAAAAATTCAAACCAACATCCCAGTCTTCTTGGTGTACAAAGCATCTTCATGGAATCAATTGGAGCAGTGGTTACAAAAAAGATACTGAACTTGAAAAAATATTTAAAAAATCTAGAAGCCACAGAAACGGAACTTTTTGCAAAAGGTTATGAAAAATTTAAGATTCTGTCGGAACTTTAAATTGTCCTAAACAAAGATTTTTAATTTGGATGACTACGCTTGCCCTAAAGTTCAGTTTTTGATTTTCAAAGATGAAGAATATGATTGGAGGTGTAGCAACCACCCATTTCGTCATGCAAAAACTCTTCACTGTGCAGAAAGAAAAGCATTTGCCTACGGAACATGGACTCGATGTTTTTTTAACAAATTGTAAGCTATAATAATCTAAATTTACTACCATTTTCAAACTTTAATTAAATTTTATTGTCAACTTTTTCTTTTTAGAGTTAAGATGGTCGATCAATGTGAAAAGCGCGTAAATTTAGGAAATTTTGTTTTTGATGAAGAAAATCATGAACAAAAATCATGGAAATTGTTTGGACGTACATGTAATAGATCTTTTTTAGTTTTTTGGTGCCATTTTTTGTTATAGTTTTGATGCTAGTATGTGCAATCGTTCGAATTATGTTATCCACAACATGTGAAGAAACAACATTTTGGGTAGCTATCTTATCAAGTACAGTCGGTTATATTCTACCTTCTCCAAAGCTATGTATAAAATAATATCTACCGAAGAACGAATTTGTTTCCCTAGTTGGACCAAGTGAATCTGGAAAATCTCATCTTATTTTTGATTGATTGAAAATTGGTTTTTTTCAACCAGCATTCCACAAATTTTTTCATTTTTATCAGCATTATCAACCTCTTTATAGTCAAATCCAAAGAAACAACCTTAAATTTATCCAAGGAGTAGAGTTTGACTTCATTGAAAGTCTTCCCAATAAGTATTTGCTTATATTTGCTGATTCTTGTGAAGAAATTTCAAACTCCAAACAATTTGTAAAAATTGCCACTGCTGGGAGACACAGGGGACTGAATACAATATTTATCAAACACAATTTATTTCATCAAAGCAATTTAGAAAGAGATGAAAAGTTACAAAATACACAGAGAGTCTTGTTCAAGTCGCCGAGGGATGTTTTACAAATCATTACAATAAGTCAACAACTAGGTCTAGGATATCAATTGAAAGAGTGGTATCAAGATGCAACATCTGTTCCTTATGGTCAATTACTTATTGATTTAAACCCAAAAACAGTTGATTCACTTAGGTTTTGCTCTAATGGTGGCTCAGTTACAACAAAATTTCACTTACCATCTGGAGTAGAGACAAAGGTTTTGGACGATGAGTACACAATACGTCTCTATTCTCCCAATATTTCAAAATATTTCCCTAAGGCTTCGAAAAAATTCATTCTCAATTGCCCAAAAGATTTCATTCAGTTTCTGAGCGAATGTTTAGTAAACCTATTAAGAGGAGAGCTTTGAGATCTTCGGAAAAAAAAGGTAGTAAAATATCGAAAAGAAATTTCAGAATCAACCCAGAAAAGAACTCCTCTACACAAAAGAAGAAATATTTTAAGTTCAACTAATGGGTTACAATTGATATCTATCATCACCCTTTTGTCATTAAACGATTGACACAGTATGGAACACTTTGTTTTAATTCCGTACTCAGTTTATCAATCACAAAGTACGCTACTAAGAAAAAAAGAATTGGAACAAAAGTAAGAAAAAGAGGAGATTGTACCAAAAACTTTTGATTTCGTTCAAAGTGATGTAAATGCGAGGTTGAGAACGAGCAACAATGAACACATTATTGATTTAATTTTGAATTCTCCCAGCAAGTCAGACAATAATAAACTAGATACTCGAGATACAAAAGAATCTATTGTAGACTTTTTGTGCGCAATAAAGCAAAAAAACACCAATTTTCCAGATATTTACTTTACTATTTTGGAAGCAACTCAACTTCCTCCTAAACTTGTTATTAACAAGAATCCCAAAGCAAAAAATAGAGGTACTTCGATCCCTTTCAAAATGTGAAAAGGTAAGACTAAACAGATTGTGTTCTAGGGGTAGAGCTGCGTACGGTTCTATTCAAAACTTGAGTAAAGCGAGTGGTTTATCAAAAAAGAAAGTAGAAAAGTTCTTACAAACCAAGACATCGTATACAAAAATTGGTCCACCAATCAGGTGTTTCCGAAATTTTCAAGCTTTTTCTAAATTTATCAATGAAATCTGGTGTATGAATTTGGCTTTTGTAGACAAGTTAGTTAGTCAAAAAAATCGAGTCAAGTATCTATTAGTTGCAGTAGATATTTTATTGAGATTTGTCAGAGTTCAAACAATGAAAACAAAGTATGCCAAAAACATTTTACAAGCTTTCAGAAAAATTATTTCTCGAAAAAACACTCCTGAAAAACTTTGGGTTGATAAAGGAACAGATTATGGGGGAACTTTTAAAAAATTTTGCATGGAGAAAGATATTAAAGTTTACTAAACAATGAGTGAAACAAAAGCTGCATTTGCAGAGAGAGCACTTCAGTCTTTAGAACATATAATATATCGTTACATTGAAGATCGTGAAAAAAAATTTGTCCCCAAGTTGCAGCAATTTGTTTCTACATTGAACTGTCGCAAAAATCGATCAATTGAAAAGTCTCCTAGAGATGTGAAAAACAGTGATTTGTTATCAATATTGTATAACAAATCGGTCAAGAAATCTTTATAACCAAAATTCATAATTGGTGATAGAGTTTGAATTTCGAAAAATGATATTCCGTTCCGAAAAAGATACAAGCCACAGTTTACAGATGAAATTTTTGAAACTTCGGCAATATCTACAAAAAAAACATCCTACATACATCATCAAAGATCTCGAAAAAGAAGAAATTTTGGGAAAACTTTAGTAAAAAGAGCTGAGAAAATGCTCAGATTAAAGGTCAGTCATTTTTTAAATTGAATTTCTATCGCTCAGTTGTCTTGGATTCTTTTACTATTGAGCTAGTTTCTAAAGCTTCTTTTAATTGTTATCCGAATAATAGTCTCAGTTCCTTTACAAATTTTCTACCGGAACAAATACATCTAAAAGGAGAATGGGAGGTTGCTATTTCAGCAATATCGTACTTTTCATTGTAGCAAAATGTTACAGAGGGAAAGTTTACTTTCATAGATGGAAAGTCGTGAGGAAAAAAGAAAGTTTCAACCGATGCATATTGAACCTGGATTGTATCCAAGTATTGTTGACATAGTTGTAGCTATGAATGACAAAGATCAAAAACGTATAGGTGCACAAAAATAAGAATGTAATGGTATTTATGTATCAGTAGATAAGATAACACAAAAAATTGCCATTCATTTACCTGAGGATCAATCAGTGTTTACTATTCAAAGTGCCGGTTTGAGTCACATTTTGGTTTGTGATTTAGAACAAAATCAGACAGGTGTTATAATAAAAAGAAAAGGACCGCATTATCCTCAGTATTCTTATGACATTATAAGAATACACTCCCTAACGATTTATAGTGATATTAAAGAATATAATATAGTTGGCGATACAAAAACTCCTTTACTGCGTTGTATTTCTTTCATTTCCAAATTAAAAATTGGAGATATTATATCTACAAGAGAGTAAACGAGTTATCAATCCTTTACAAATCTACAATTTAGAAAATTGTTAAAAAAACTCTTTCCACAGCATAAAAATAGAACTAAGGGATACAACAGGTGAAAAAAATTTTCTTTGTGTCCGTAGGAATTACACGAGTTGTTCTCTTGTTTCGCAAGATTTCGGATAATCATTTTTGATTTATACTTGATATGGTTGCTCAAAGTTGAGCTAATTTTCCGATTTTTCGTGAATATGCAAGACAGCGTGGAAGAGGTTTTGGTGCTCTTGCACAAACTCTTGGGAGAACTGCAATTCCCTTTATTAAAAAATATATAATCCCAGCTGCAAAAAGAATCGGAGCAGATTTATTTGAAATTGCTGCTCCAGAGATTGGAGAAGTTGTCAGAGGACAAAAAAGCTCAAAACTTTTGCAAAAAATATTGGAACAAAAACAGTTCGAAAACAATTGCGAGGTGGAAAAAAGAAATCCAAGCGTAGAACAAGAAGAGCCATTTCTCGAAAAAGTAGTTCATAAAATCAGTCGTTCTCGCAAAGACAATTTTGATTTTTGACAAGATAAAATGAGTGTAAATCAAAGTAGTCATTTTTGGTACGGATCTTTTACAAATTCTTTGGAGATTTTTGATAAAATCCCAGTTTTGGAAACAATAATATCATCATACATACAAGAAGTATTTCCCAGTACTTCTCTGGATGAAAGCAGTATTGAGTTTGAATTTGAAACGAACCGTAATCTTTATTTGAATATGCGTTATACCCCCACAGTTTACAGCTTCAATTATGCAAAGGAAGATTGTTTGAAGCTTTTATAAAAGAAAAAGCATAAAGCAAAATCGGAGGAAAATTCAGATGAGGAACCACAAACTTACTTAACTTATGTAAACAATATACTACATTCTCTATTCTCCAATTGTGAAGTTTATTTTAATTTTACAATGGCTTACAACGCCAATGGATTATATCTTCATAAAGCACAAATATCGAACGAATTCAACTCGTCAGCAGTGAGTAAAAAAAGAACACTTGCTTGTCACGGGTATAGTTTTGAAGAATATCCGGAAGCATTTGATATGTATCCGTTCACTGATTGAGCACGTTCTTTAGGATCAGTGATAACTTTTTCACTTTATGGCAGGCTAGCCATTGACTTGTTTACTTGTGAAAAATTATTACTACCAAAAACCAAAGTTCGAATTAAACTAATTCGATCAAGACCTAATTTTTACTTGCGGTCTGATAATCCAAATGTTAGTCTGAAAATTGTTGAATGTTTACCGTTTACGAGAAGAGTTTTAGTAGCTGAACCTAATCATCAATATTTGCAATAGAATCTGGAAAGGGAACATGTTCATTACAATAACATGGAAACTATAGCAAGAACCTTTATCATTCCATCTCGTCAAAAACAGTTTATTCAGGAAAATGTTTTCAATAATGCCCCAATCAGAAGGATAGCTGTTGCAATGAACTCAAATTAGGCTGTTGCGGGATCTTTTCATGAAAATCCTTTCAATTATCAACAATTTCATTTGAGAGAGCTTAGAAATATTCGGGGCGGTAGAGCAATTATTTCATTAGATACAACTTCTCCTTGTGGTCACTGTGTTACAACAAAGAAAGCAATGCAGTTTAGCGAAGATTTTCCAGCTCTTCCTATGGAAGACTTTCAAAATCACTATATTATAGTTTTCGACTTGACTTCACTACAGGATGCAGCTGAACAGTTGCATTATCCAGAACTTACTGGTGAAAGCTTGAGATTAGAATTGTTTTTCGAATTTCCCTTGGAGCAAGTAACAGAAGTAATAGTCTTGGGAGAAAGATTATCAAACATTCAAATTGACAAATTCGGAAAAATCGCTAAAAATGTTTAATTGTTTTGAGTTTTCAGGTTCCTATAAAAATATTGTAACTTTTTTGGGACTTTTCTTTGTTATTATCTCTGAACTATCTGTTTTGTTTTTCTTCAGACCTAAAGCTCCAGAAAAAATAGAGAAGGAATGCTGTTTAATTGAAAACCCGAGACACTTCTTCAACCTAAACTGTAAAACAGTTTTCAATAATTTTTTCCCACTACATAAGGTTTGTGTATGGGACCTTGTTGATTCAATTCCTAAATGTGTGTAAGTCATTATTCTTTTTTTTAATCCTAAAGTACACTATCAAACTATCAATTTCTTTTTAGTTGTAAATCAACCTACAATTGCAAAGATCGATAATTTTTTACTTTTGCAATTTTTTGAGAGAATTCCAGAGCTCATGTTCAAGTACATGGGATCATACCCTTCTGATACACCACCTCAACTAACAAAAAACTCTTTTGCATTTTTTAACTTAGCCCCAAGCAATGATAGAGGATAACACTGGATTATGGTTGATCGACTGGATAAAAGCTACTACTTTGCTGACTCTTTGGGAAGAAAGAGATCAACTTACCCCTTTTTGACAAAAAAGTTTCGACGAATGGTTCCTCGAAAGCTACAAAAGACTGATAATTTTGGTGGATTTTACGCAATTTATTCAGCATTTCTTCTTTTTAATTTCTTTCAGAAGAAATTGAATAATGTTCATGATGTGCATGTGGTGAATTCTATCAGTAACTTTATGTAAAAGTGCTTTTTTTATTTGTAAGTGTAAACTTTTGCAGTAATTTTACTATACGATGTAGTGATTTGTTTGATTAATTATGTAATTTAACTCTTTAAATTCCCTAATTTTTTTTAACGAAAAGCATCTTAGCAACTAACCTTTTGATGAAAAACGGAGAATGATGATGGAATATGGATGTTGTAGTCCCCCAATTGAAAGAATTAACGATAAATTTACGAAAATTTACGAGTAGATAATTTCACTAAAATTGTAACCATCTTCCAGTAAATTGTATGATTTTCTGAAAAGTTTACTCTGAGAAAAACTGAAAAATTTTTCATACAAAAATATCAGACACAAAGTCTATGATACCTTACTTTTCTCGGTGTAAATTTTTTCCGTGGCAGAGCAATTGACAAATTTGGATGATAATTTTTTGGAAAGTTTGGAAGTTTCACAGAACTTTTTAAAGATTAAAGACAAAGTGATAAAAGAGAACTGAAATGAATCGTAGCAAGAAATATGACAGAATAAATAAACTAGTTGAGGTAAAAACAAGAACTAGATAAAAACGTCTGATTGGTCGAAACTTGAAAACTTTTGCGTATTTGCATCTTAGTGCCAATGAAAAGTTCATGCAATTTTGATTGGATATCTTTCAATTTTTTATAAAAATTTAATATTTTAATCTGTCAAGAAAGTAATTTACGCTTCATTAACTCTGTGTGGAACTGCTAATATGCATCTGTCATATAATCTTGGGATAATTATGTGAAAAAAGATAAAATCAATCATAAAATAATAAGTATAATAAACCTGTCATCCGTTCTCCAGATAACCTGGGGAATAAAAGATTAAGTGGGATATAAAAGTAACCAACCGTGAGGGGCTGTCAAGATTCCCCTGATATCCCTTGGAGCAGAATAATTAACCTGTCAAAAATAATCTCCTCCTGACAACTTTCCCCAAATAACCTGAGGGAATATAAAAAAGATGACATAAGAATTTAATAGATTCTTTCGAGAAAAAAAATATTCTGTGATATATTAGTTTATGATCCCATACTCTAAGTCGAAACATAATTGTTGTTAAAATTTGCCATCTGAAACTTACCATCCAATTTCTTTTCGATTTTTAAATATAAAAATGTTTTTTTCAAGATAAAAATGTATTTGCAAGTAAAACTTTAAAATTTTCAAAACTTTTTTGAAACTTACCTTCTGAAACTTACCATATCGAATTTTTGTTAGACAAGATAGCCCTTACATATCACAAATTGTAGAAGTTAGCTAAGAAACGCAAGTATCGACAAAATCGAGCTCAAAAAATTCGGGCGCCAAAAATGTTTCCGAAACTTACCATCTTACCATCTGAAACCTTACTATCGTAATACATTAGGAATCCTATTCCCCAATGAGTTCTTACTTCCCTATAATGAATTTCTTATACATAGGTAAATCTATACACTATACACGGGAAATTCGAGCGCCGAAAAAACTTACTATCTGAAACTTACCATCTGAAACCTGGTATCTTAATACATTGGGAAACCTATTCCCTATCTTAATGCATTGGGAAATCTATAGCCTATGTTAATACATAGGGTGAAGACCGGATAGTCTATAGCCTATGTTAATACATGGAGGTTGTCATCCCCCCCCCCCCCCCCCAACTCCCCCCCCCCCCCCTTCCGGGGGCTGAACTGCCCCGACATATACTACTGTCATTTCATTAACATTTTTGCTTTAAAATGAGCAGTTCTGTATCATTCGTGCAGAACATAAGCGCAGCCACGGGATGAGCAACAGCATTCACTGCACTAAAAAAAAACAATTCAACAATTTTTGAACGTTCTTTTTCTATGCTGAGATGAATGATCTCAAAAACACTTCCAAGCGGATGTCTCTAGTCTAGCGTGTAAAAAAAGTCCCAATGAAATGACTGTTCCTGTTACTCGGTATCCATGGAAGGTGTGGAATGCCTCGTTCTGCAGTTGATGCACTAGTTGAGAGATGCGGGAACAGCCATGCAGTTGGAAGAGGCGGAAAGCCAGAAGAAGTTGCCAACATGATCGCGTTCCTTGCAAGCAAGGAGGCCTCGTTCGTCACTGGGAACACTACAATGGTAGACTGGGACTCAATTGCTATAATCCACTATAAAACTGACTTTTCCCTCGGCTGACTTTTTCATCGCCTTTGCGAACTGCAATGAAAGACTGATTGAAATACTGATCTACTGATTGAATGAATACTAAAAAACTGATGAAATCGAGATCAAATTAGCTGTATATTTAAAATGTTATGAGAAAAAAGCCGCTAAAATCAGAACAAAAACGTGTTCTCCTCGAATGCTTAAAAGCTTGTTTAAATTCTTTTGACCTTTCAAAGTCATCATGCTGGGTCGTCATGGGCTCAAATTTAATCGGTCTTCTACCTAAATATCATGAGCCGAAATTAAATGTTTTAATACGACCCATATATAGTGAGAACTTGAGAAAATCGACGATCTAAAAAACATAAAAATGTACCTGCGCAAAAAACTATAAACCGATACTAGTAATGGTCTTTGTTTGTTTTAAATCCTTTTTTAACTAATGACAAAAACCTATATTTTTACGAACGAACAAATACTAAAAAAATTAATTAGAAAATTTTTCAAAGTGATACAAAAATACATTTCTTCAACAGCTTTTATTGTCCATAATGGCCTTCCAGGCTCCTATTGTGCTTGTTTTCACAAATTTTTAGCCTATTCAGCTGTATATTTGAAGACATATGAGCAAATTTATTAAACTGAAACCTTTCTGTAATTTTTACAGCATTTGAATGAATCGAATATCTTATAATTTTAAGCAACTTTTCTCAGTAGAACACTTCAAGGCTAACTTTTTGAAAAAAAAACTTTTTCACCAGCTTTGAAACACCTATTGCTGCAAAAGCTCGCATTGGATTTCAAAATAACTTTGTTTAAATAAAATTGCTTCTTTATTGCGTCGCAAAGCTATATCAGATCACCAGTAAAACTGTGCGCGTGGGGGCCTCAAAATTAAGCTCATCAGTGAAACTGAGCGAGTGGGGGGCCTGGAAAGAACTTTACACAGTAGTGGGTTTTTGGACTGGTTTGGAGGAGACATTTAGAGAGAACACTCCAACATATCTCTACTGGTGGACACTTGGGCTGCATTGAAGGTATCCAGATTCATTTGAGACTTGGAGCGGATTGTTGAGCTTGGTGAGATCAATCCAATTATTCTCCCAAGTTGTTTTCCAGGAAAATGCCAAAAAAGAAACTGAAAACGTCTAATAAACAAATTATAAGTGTTTTATTACTTGAAGATCCCAAATTAATGTAAGTTTTGCATAATTGAAGGCAAATTTAATTGTCATTGGTGTGACATTTAGGAAACCTGGTTAATGATGATTGTAACAAATTGTCTAAGGAAATTCTGCAAAAATTAGGCAAGGTAAAAAACTTGTTCTGGAAATGCGAGAAGTGCTTAAACGTGAAAATAAAAAATGATAAATTGAAACAATCTTTTGAGAAAAATCACAAACAAAATCCAAAACGCAAATTTAGCGATTGAAAACGATTTACCTAATGTAAAATTTTCAAACCAACAGAATAACGATCGACTAAAGAAAACTCAGGAAGAAATTTCAGAATTAATAAACCTTGCTTATTTGAAGCAGTCCATCAGACCGAGTAACGATTTTTTGTCAATTGAGAGAGATATTAGCGTTTTGCACAAAATAAATCAAAACAAAGCAGTTTATCACAACAATTATTAATGCTCCCACCCCAAGCCAAGCTAAAAAAAATTATTGGAAACAAACTATTGATATATGGGTTAGCAGGAATAAATCAAGATGATAAAGATGTACAAACTGAAAGGGCAGAAATATTTTGCTGCAAATGTTCAGAGACAGGATGGAACTTAAAACAAACTAGTGTGAGCGACTGTTTTAGACTTGGTAAAGAACAACCATACAAATTAACACCTCTTGTCATTTACAATCCATCTCCTTGGCATCATAAACTTTTTTTTCTGTCATTGAGAAAACTAAAGAATTTGATCGTGTATATCAACGAATTTATGAATTATGCGGACTATCAAAACGAAAGGAAAATTCTATAACGATTAGAGTTTTTTAATGCAAAAAGAAAAATTGTACTTCGAATAAAGGCTGGAAGCATTGTTTTTGGCACTTACACGATCGACTGTAACAAAGAAGTTCAATATGAGTGTGATCGAAATCTTGGTGAAGGGAATTCTTCCTCTTGACTACTAAATGACATGAAACTATTGTCAACTAATTGCAGATAGGTTTTAACAATTGTGCCGAAAATCAAACTGGACAATTTATTACGAAACCATCAACCTGACATTGTTGCCTGTGAATAGTGCTTGGATGAATATGTTGAAAATACTGCAGTCTTCTGCACAGATCTATCTGAAGTAATTCACCGTTCTGATAGGAAAACTGGACCTCAAAAACGAGTCCTAATAGCGGTTAAATTATCAACTAAATTAAGTGTCGTCGATGATCAATTAGTTATTTTTGACTTTGATTCATATTTGTTTGTGAAGCTGAATAAACTAGTGTTTTGCGTACCAGCCATTTACAATCCACCGCATGACAGTTCTTATACTCCAAAAGGACTTATATCTGACACTTTTTCGATTGAAGTGAACAAACAACTCAACGATCATGCGGTAGAAATTATTTTGAACAAAACGCACTGCATTTCATGCGGCGATCTGAACTTATTTTCAGTTGATTGGATTACTTCATCTTATCAAATGATGACCACTGTGAATCCAGTTTTTTGAAACCAAAACCTAAGTTCATT